>NC_049210.1:47296673-47461673 GCF_013347855.1 Anguilla anguilla
TGCTGAGTTTGTCGGACGAAATGTTTGCGGGTTTGCCTTGCAGTTTTCAGTGTCTGCTGAAAACTCCTGACCTGTTCCTTTAGACGGGTGGTCCTGGCACCTAAATAACGCGGGGAGAAAAAAACCCAAAAACGGATCATCTGTGGAATGTGCCATGCTCTCCTCTGGCTGTTTGAGTGGGGCTGCCTCCCCCCCCCCATTTTCACCCGCACACGATGATCCGAGCACGCCTCCCGGAGTTTGCACCCTGGTTTTAATGTTCCACACGGGGCTGGTTCTGAGTGCCGTGCCGTACTCCCCTCGTATTCTGACTCTAGTGCACGATGCTGAATCCCCCTGTGTGTGCGCATTGTGAGTGTTTTTCTTTGCTAATGCTGCTTATCTGTGTCTTAATCAGGACTGCAGGGCTCTGGTGCCCTGATGCTTTTGTTTTTTAACATCCACGCTTTGATGCCCAGAACGCACAGTACGATTCGCCGACAATAGCAGCAGACGCGTCGCACCTGTGCGTACCTGTCACGCGAATGGAATCCGTTGCAAATCTCTATTTGTGGAATTCTAGGATTCGCTGCTGTCGTACCACACGAGTTTGAAACCGTCATATTTGTGGCGTGCATCGCAACCTGAGGACGTGATTATGAAGCTTCGCGGGGCCGAAAATGACACCGCACATCACATGACCACGTCACATGACAGCTTAAGCTAATAAAGCACACTGCGTCGGTTTCTGTTCAGTGTTCAGTTTTCTGGTGCCGGCGTATTCTCGCTGTTATGTCTCTCGCTCCTGAGTGTGTTCTGGTTCTGTGGGTCTGTAGAAAGGGAGTGTTAAGGTGAAGTCGCTTGATGTGCTGTTGCGAATGAAACAAATGACACCTTGTTGAACTGAATCGCAGTTGATCTCATGTAGACCTCGGTAGACCTAACACTTCCCAAATTAAGCAGCATTACCCTGCATCCGCATGGGTTTCAGAAATAAACGTGGCAGTCGGTGCAGCTGTTAGTCGAGAGTCATACTGTGTGTTCTAGGCTTTAATTACGTTTCGCTTTTCCAAGAGGGCCGTCTTAATGAGCTAAACCTGCCGCTGTTCTTCTTCTGGAAAACTTCACCCCGCCCTCTTCCCCTATATCAATACTGAAAACCCTGCCATACCTTTCTGTGGCCATGATCCCAGTTTTGAAGCTCCTCAGACTTGGAGCAGGTTGGTCTAAGAAGGAAAAGTGTTTGTCTGATTTGAGATACAGGCTTCTGTTGGTATTATTTATGTATCATTGAGGTGGACTATTTTGATTAGCAGTTAATTTTCATGAGAAGACATTGGCGTAGTTCACAACATGGACACGTTCTGACATGGAGTCTGGCACTCCTCAGCTTTCAAACAAAATACATGTGCGCTTTTTAAAAAAATTTGTGGCCAGGAGAGGAGTTGACTCTTCAGTGAGCAGGGATCTGACTCTTAGAGCAGTTTTAAAGTTTATGTGACACTGTGAGGTGTCTGCAGGTCACTGGGGGAGGGACTAAGCAGCCTGCTGGTTGAGGAGAGCGTAAGTCCTACCCCAATGGGAGGGACAGATTCAGAGACGGCCAATGAATACGAATCCAGGAATAGCGAAGGGCACAGACTCCTGATTCGTTGCCTGTTTTAACCTATCACAACGGAGCGAGCTGCTTGCTTTCGCTTCGGATGGGCTGGTCCTGCCCAGCATGGTTGTGCCCCCTAGAGGTCAGTGGGTGTGGTGTGGGGTTGTTCTGTGGCCAGGGACCCAATGAGCAGGCTTCCCTCTCCCCCCTCTGTTCCAGTCCACGCCCCTGCACCTGGCGGCCGGGTACAACCGCGTCCGAATCGTCCAGCTGCTGCTGCAGCACGGAGCCGACGTCCACGCCAAGGACAAAGGGTAGGGCCTCTCTCTGAGGGTGTGTGTGTGTGTGTGTGTGTGTGTGTGTGTGTGAGCGAGCGTGTGTGAGCGTGTGTGTGTGTGACTGTGTGTGTGCAAGTAGAACCCAAATGAAGAAGAAGCCACTGAACATGTACTCTTTAACAACCTAGCTCTCGCTCTTAACATTAACCCGCCCCCCCCCCTTGTGTGTGCCCCCCCTCTCTCCTGCAGCGGCCTGGTCCCTCTGCACAACGCCTGCTCCTACGGGCACTATGAGGTCACCGAGCTGCTGCTCAAGGTAAGAGCCCGGCCTGGCAGCTGAGCTAACGTGCGTTTCACAGCCTCACCGAGACTCTGTTCTCTGTCTGACACCTCAGCCCTCTCATCTCGGCTTCCTGGGCACCTGCACTACAGCAGAGCTCGACACGTTTTTCGCTTGTTGAGTTTTACTCTCACCTTGACCTGTAGACACGTCTCCATTCCAAAATGTTGGCATCTCTTCCAGTTACTATCAGATTTTTCTCTTGTCCCGCCCCTCCTGTGGGAACAGACGCACACCTGTATATATAGTCTGTTGTGAGAGTAGTGTTTTGATTTGTCACACAGTAAACAGTTTGTATATATAGTCTGTTGTAAGAGTAGTGTTTTGATTGGTCGCACAGTGAATAGTGTGTATATTAGGCTGTTGTGCGGTCAGTGATTGGACGCAGACGTGGCGGGGGTGGTGCCTCACGTGTCTCTCTGTCGCCCCCTGCAGCACGGCGCCTGCGTTAACGCCATGGACCTGTGGCAGTTCACTCCGCTGCACGAGGCAGCGTCTAAGAACCGGGTGGAGGTGTGCTCGCTGCTCCTGAGCCACGGGGCCGACCCCACCCTCGCCAACTGCCACGGCAAGAGTGCGGTGGACATGGCCCCCACCCCCGAGCTCAAAGAGCGGCTCACCTGTGAGTACCCCCCCCCGTCCCGCCCGGATACGGCCCCCAACCCCCCACACCCGCCCGGATACAGCCCCCACCCGCCCCGAATGAGCCCCCAACCCCCCCACCCGCCCGGATACGGCCCCCAACCACCCACACCTGCCCGGATACGGCCCCCACCCCCCCCACCCGCTTCGAATGAGCCCCCAAACCCCCCACCCGCCCGGATACGGCCCCCACCCGCCCCGAATGAGCCCCCAACCCCCCCACCCGCCCGGAAACGGCCCCCACCCGCCCCGAATGAGCCCCCAACCCCCCCACCCGCCCGGAAACGGCCCCCCCAGTGCGGAAACAGCCCCCCCAGAGCCTCGTGGTTTTAATGATTTTTGGTGTTGAAGGGAGCGGGTTAAGCTTGCCTCCTTGGCCAGCTGAGAGAGCCTCACAGAAACCTCCATGACGGGTCCTACACTGCTTAGAGCTGCTCGTTCTCCGGAAGGTTCCGCTGTCCTGACTCCTCCCCCTTTTACACCCGCAGATGAGTTCAAAGGTCACACTTTGCTCCAGGCGGCTCGGGAGGCGGACGTGGCGAAGGTGAAGAAGACCCTCGCTCTGGAGATCATCAACTTCAAGCACCCGCAGTCCCATGAGACAGCGCTGGTGAGTCTTTCAGGCGCCAATCTCCCGGCCTCTTACCCCCACCTGCAGGCCTAAACCTGTGACTGGAGAGCTACTGTCCTGTAGGTTTTCACCGTTTCCGCTGTCTGTCTGTCTGTCTGTCTGTCTGTCTGTCTGTCTGTCTGTCTGTCGCAGCACTGCGCCGTTGCCTCTCCGCACCCCAAACGCAAGCAGGTCACCGAACTGCTGCTGCGCAAGGGAGCCAACGCCAACGAGAAGAACAAAGAGTGAGTACCCCCCCCCCCCCTTATCGTTACACCCCCCCACTCCCGTTCGCATTTCAGCAGCAAGCAGAGCTAATGTCTGTTTCTCCCCCCTCCCCCCCCCCATTCCTGCAGCTTCATGACCCCCCTGCACGTGGTCGCGGAGAGAGCCCACAACGACGTCATGGAAGCGCTGCAGAAGCACGGGGCCAAGGTGAGGCGTCATCACTGCGCGACGTGAGCGTGACATCATCACTGAGCGACGGTCCTGTATTGCTGTTTGCGTGTTTTTCATCCACCGGCACGCTTCAGGTGTAGCCGTGTTGTCACTAGAAATTGAGCGGGTGCACCCTCACCCCTCCCCCCCCCCCCCCCCACCGCTGCAGGTAAACCCTCACCCCTCCCCTCCCCACCGCTGCAGGTAAACCCTCACCCTCCCCCCCCCCCTCCCACCGCTGCAGGTAAACCCTCACCCCTCCCCCCCTCCCCCACCGCTGCAGGTAAACCCTCACCCCGCCCCTCCCCACCGCTGCAGGTAAACCCCCCCCCCCCCACCGCTGCAGGTAACCCTCATCCCCCCCTCCCCCCGGCAGGTGAACGCGCTGGACACGCTGGGGCAGACGGCGCTCCACAGGGCCGCTCTGGCGGGGCACCTGCAGACCTGCAGGCTGCTGCTGAGCCACGGGGCCGACCCCGCCATCGTGTCCCTGCAGGGCTTCACCCCCGCACAGATGGGCAACGAGGCCGTGCAGCAGATCCTCAACGGTCAGTGTGTGTGTGTGTGTGTGTGTGCGCGCGCGTGTGTGTGCGTGCGTGTGTGTGTGGCTGAGTGTGTGTGTGTGTGTGTGTGTGTGTGTGTGTGCGTGCCTGTGTGTGTGTGTGTGTGTGAGTGGCTGTGTCTGTGTCTGTGTGTGTGAGTATGTGTGTGTGTGTGTGTGTGTGTGTGTGTAAGGCCGTGCAGCAGATCCTCAACGGTACCGAGCTCGCACGTGTGTGTGTGCGTGCGTCTGTCTCCGTGTGCGTATGTGTGCTTACTGGGGATAGCACTGAATGCTGTTCTGTTCACAGAAACATTGTCAGGTTTAGTTCCGTGCCAGGTCCAACAAAACTGCTGCTGTGTTGGTTCTGACGGAGAATAAATCCAGTAAAAATATTTTAGACACCCCAAGCGTTTCTACAGGTGCCAGAGCAGACCCTTTCAGTTGTCGGGTCATTCAATTAAAAACTCGAATGTGGAGTATTCTTTGAATTTATCTACGCTTCCCCCGAAAATGTCATTCCATTTTGCAATTTTGTATCTCTCAATAATGAAAACTGTGAGAGGAGTGTTCTGGACTGATCCTCTGAGAAAAGGCCAGTATGTAATCTGGAACATAACCGCTCTGGGCAGCAGTGAGATTCACCTCCTTCCCTTTTCAGAAAACATTCCGGTGCACAACTCCGACGTGGACTACCGGCTTCTGGAAGCAGCCAAAGCCGGAGACCTGGACACTGTGAAGGTGAGCGCTGTGCCTCAGGCCATTAAATGGATGTGAGCAGGCCGTTAGATGGATGTGAGCAGGGTTAGGTGGATGTGAGTGGGGTTAGAGGGATGTGAGCAGGTCGTTAGAAGGATGTGAGCAGGGTTAGATGGATGTGAGCAGGCTGTTAGATGGATGTGAGCAGGTTTAGAGGGATGTGAGCAGGTTTAGAGGGATGTGAGCAGGCTGTTAGATGGATGTGAGCAGGTTTAGAGGGATGTGAGCAGGGTTAGAGGGATGTGAGCAGGGAATGTGGCTGTTCTGCGCTGCGTCCTGCTCACATCCCGCTCTGCTCCCGCAGCAGCTCTGCTCCCCTCAGAATGTGAACTGCCGGGACCTGGAGGGCCGCCACTCCACCCCGCTGCACTTCGCCGCCGGCTACAACCGCGTGGCCGTGGTGGAGTACCTGCTGCACCACGGCGCCGACGTCCACGCCAAGGACAAGGGGTACGTCACCTACACCAAATGTGAACGAGAATAAGGTGTGTTTGACCCCTACGCTGACCCCTGTGCCCCCTCCCCCCCGCAGCGGCCTGGTCCCCCTGCACAACGCCTGCTCCTACGGGCACTACGAGGTGGCCGAGCTGCTGGTCCGGCACGGGGCGTCGGTCAACGTGGCCGACCTGTGGAAGTTCACCCCTCTGCACGAGGCCGCTGCCAAGGGCAAATACGAGATCTGCAAGCTGCTGCTGAAGGTAGGGCCCCCCCCCCACCCCCCCGGTTATCCCGCTAAATACGGAGTCCCGCCCCCTCCCTGTCAGGCCCAGAGGCCTTTTCAGACTCCTGAGAAACGTCCATACGAGTCTCCCCCACCCCCCTGAGGTCTCTCTCCCCCCCCCCAGCACGGGGCGGACCCCACCAAGAAGAACCGTGACGGGAACACGCCGCTGGACATGGTGAAGGAGGGCGACACGGACATCCAGGACCTGCTGCGGGGCGACGCCGCCCTGCTGGACGCGGCGAAGAAGGGCTGCCTGGCCCGCGTGCAGAAGCTCTGCTGCCCCGACAACATCAACTGCAGGGACACGCAGGGGCGCAACTCCACCCCCCTGCACCTGGCAGGTGTGTAACTCCTCCAGTCCCGACCAGGGGAACGGGCCTTGGATGCGATTCGTGTGAAACTGTAGCAGCGGTTTCCTGTCCTGGGAAGATGGCGCCGGCTTGCGTTTCCATGGCGCCGTGTCTCACAGCGTGTTTTTAAGGATCATCTTTATGCTAATGCAGGCGCTGATATCGGCCCTGTTAATTAGCCGAGCTCAGGGTTGTATTTCCTCAGGTCCTAGTTGTGCCATGACGGTTATAATCCTTTAATTAAACACCACAAAAACTCTCAACTGATTAGAGAGCTCCACACAAGCTCTTAATTAAATTTGGAGTAAATAATTGCATTGAATATGTCTTAGCAGTTTTCATGCAAGAGGAAAAGTTTGACAAAAGTTTTAAGGCACAATGTTTTGAATACTGATGATTAATAAAATGATCATAATATATTAACAATTATACCAGGGAACACGATGCAGCTTCTGTTCGGTTTTAAAAATGAATTTGTTCTCGCCTGCAGTTAAAGCCGACGACTCTGTTTTATTCAGAATCCAGATAAACTTTCTGGTGATGGTGATCAGTGTTAACGGTCACAATTTGATGACATTGCATTAACATTGCTGCTCATTTGACCTTTAAACCTGACGGTCCAGCTCTCCACCTTGGAGGAAGTCATTGGCATGGCTGTGCAGTTCAGTGGCACATTATCACACATTTTTAGAACTCGAATAAGAAAAGTGTGAAAAATATGGCCAGAAATAGTTTGACCCTTTTCCGAAGGCCGGGGCTGGTATAGTCTGCCCGGTATCGGACAGCAGACTGTGGAGGAGCAGCGTAATTACTTTAACCCCATCTTTTACTCTTCTACAGCTGGCTACAACAATCTGGAGGTGGCGGACTACCTGCTGGAACACGGGGCAGATGTGAATGCGCAGGACAAGGGGGGGCTCATCCCCCTCCACAACGCTGCTTCCTATGGGGTGAGTACAACGGGCGGCGTGCACCAGGGGCCCGACCGTGGGTCCACACAGAATTCAACACCCTGGCGCTCCACGGAGATGGATAAGCAAACACTCACCCCATAGATGGGAACATAGACTGAAGTTTTACCCAAGAAAGGTCCAGACAGCCACACCCTTTTTTATTTATTGAACCATAAGACGTTAACGGGTTTAGGAGATCTAGTCATTCATCAGTGTCATGTATTGTAACGTTTATTTTTCTGTGGAGAAACACCCCTTTTTTTCAAGCCAAAGCTGTCTTTTTTTCTTTTTATCCACTAGAGTGAAATTGCTCAGTTCATAATACACATCAGAGAGGGAGAGATTTCAAGAGCTGGAAAGTTCAGGGGTCAGGAAGTAAAAGTCCTGCCATGTGTTTATTCCACCCATGAACTCAACCAGCTGATTTCAGTAATGAGATCCACCTCTGCAGCTGTGTTCACAGTTAAATGGGAAGAGGAAGAGTTTTCCGTGTTTCGTGGAAAATCGGAAGGCTAATTAACAGCCTGGACATGCCCCCTGTTTCAGCCGCGTCCTCATTACAGACCACAGCAGCCCTCTCTCTCTCTGGGCTCGCTCGCGGGACAAACGGGTGGGGGGGGCGGGGGGGGTGCCGGGGGGGTGCCGACATCTGTCCAGTTATGTAAGGACCGGGATTCGGCACCAGTCCTGGGGTAGCGGCTCCGTGCGGTTCTGTTGATCCGGCATTGCGGGGCGGGGGGGCGCAGTGTTGCCATGGAAACTGGCAGGATGTGTCATGGCCGACCCAGACGTCCCCGGGCTGATTGGGCTCCGGATCAGCAGCGGCGTTTGGATGCCCGTGATTGGCCGAGCCCTCCGCTCAGGCGCGGCCCGGCTGCGTAATGAGCGCGCCTCGTTTCAGCAGCCAAACGAGGCTCCGCTGATCAGCCTCTGAGCTGGAGATCAGCCCAGGACAGAGCAGGGAGGGCATGGTCCTCACACAGGGATGCTGACGCACTGCCTGCATCGTCCTCACACTGGGGTGCTAATGCACTGCCTGCATCGTCCTCACACAGGGATGCTAATGCACTGCCTGCATCGTCCTCACAGAGATGCTAATGCACTGCCTGCATCGTCCTCACACTGGGATGCTAATGCACTGCCTGCATGGTCCTGACACAGGGATGCTAATGCACTGCCTGCATCGTCCTCACACAGGGATGCTAATGCACTGCCTGCATCGTCCTCACAGAGATGCTAATGCACTGCCTGCATCGTCCTCACACTGGGATGCTAATGCACTGCCTGCATCGTCCTGACACAGGGATGCTAATGCACTGCCTGCATCGTCCTCACACAGGGATGCTAATGCACTGCCTGCATCGTCCTCACACAGGGATGCTAATGCACTGCCTGCATCGTCCTCACACAGGGATGCTAATGCACTGCCTGCATCGTCCTCACACAGGGATGCTAATGTGCTGCCTGCATCGTCCTCACAGAGATGCTAATGCACTGCCTGCATCGTCCTCACACTGGGATGCTAATGCACTGCCTGCATCGTCCTCACACAGGGATGCTAATGCACTGCCTGCATCGTCCTCACAGAGATGCTAATGCACTGCCTGCATCGTCCTCACACTGGGATGCTAATGCACTGCCTGCATCGTCCTGACACAGGGATGCTAATGCACTGCCTGCATCGTCCTCACACAGGGATGCTAATGCACTGCCTGCATGGTCCTGACACAGGGATGCTAATGCACTGCCTGCATCGTCCTGACACAGGGATGCTAACACGCTGCCTGCATCATTTCAGCACAAACTCATTCACCAGGGAGGCAATGATGTCATGATGTGATATCGACATTCTGTTCATCTCCTTTTAGTTTATTTTTGTAACGTTTTTTTTGCTACCTTTTTTTGAAAAAAATTTATTTGGAATTTTACTTTGGTTATGCGGAAGGGGTTTGTAGAGGAGATTCCTTGACATGCTTGTCCATTTATGTGATGATTTTATGTAACGGTATAATGATGTTATAATAATAATCGGCGTGTGACTGAAGTAAAGACTATAAGAGTGTGAGGAGATTATGGGTTAAATCTGACATGCACAGGTCAATGCTCTGTGCATAGCAGTGATTGTGACGATGCAGAACTGTTTCCTGTGGGACGTTAATATTAACGAGGCCCTTGCCCCGCCCCCAGCACGTGGACATCGCGGCGCTGCTCATAAAGTACAACACGTGTGTGAACGCCACGGACAAGTGGGCCTTCACCCCGCTGCACGAGGCGGCGCAGAAGGGGCGGACGCAGCTGTGCGCCCTCCTGCTGGCGCACGGCGCCGACCCCACCATGAAGAACCAGGAGGGCCAGACGCCGCTGGACCTGGCCACGGTACGCCGCCGCGCCTGAGAATTTCGCACGAGAAGGAAAAGCTGTTTACTTTGTCTTTTTAACAAGAATGAGTAGATTTTACTTGCCAGTATGTTTTCCCTGCTGATGCCTGTCACTTTCACAGATACATGAGATTTTTATTATTATTATTTTATCTATGTTAACTGTCTGTGTAGTATTTGCTGCTGTGCCTAGCTGAAAGCTGAGTTGAGCATTCTGTGCAGATTCTTATATGTGCTGAAATAGTGACCTGTTGGCCAAAGCCCTTGAAGTGGAGATAAGTGAAGTATAATATCTTAACACTTTGCAGAGTCTGTATTTTAGAATGTTTTTCCTCAATTCTTATTCGCTGTTCTAGAACTCTGTTGCCTTCTGTTACATCACCAGCAGTGATTGTGACATCAGCGTCAGAATGTTAAGCTAAGATCACACGCTTGTGTTTGTGCATCTTACTGGGTCATGAGTCTGGTTCGTAGCTGCAGAGGTGAGAGGTGCGGGGGGGAGGAAGTGTAAACGCCTGGCTCTCCCTGTCGCAGGCTGATGACATCAGAGCGCTGCTGATGGACGCCATGCCCCCGGACGCCCTGCCCAGCTGCCTGAAGCCGCAGGCCACGGTGGTGAGCGCCGCGGGGGTCAGCGCCGCCGTCATCTCGCCCGCCTCCACGCCGTCCTGCCTGTCCGCCGCCAGCAGCGTGGACAACCTGGCGGGGCCCCTGGCCGAGCTGGGCGGGGCCGGGCCCTCGGGGGCCGCCGACGGGGCCACGGGCTCCGACAGGAAAGAGGGAGAGAGTGAGTGTCGTCAGAACCGCGTTTGGGGCCTTCCTTTTCACAGTGCTGATCAAAGGGGTCGCTCACCTCCTGGGGTTTGTTTAAGGTTTCAGGTGCCCCAGACGGTTTCTGTGTGACATGAAGTAGCCTATGTTTCAGATTTCTGACTACCTGCCAGCTTTACATGGGCTGCTATTGGGGCATTTTGGGGGTTCATGGTTTAAACTAAGAAAATAACAGTGAAGTTATATCCTGAAAATTTAGCCAATTTTACGGTGTTATTTTGTTTTTATTCTGGTTGATTTATGAGAAATTGTCTGATTCAAATACAGAAGGGCAGAGAGGTCTCATAGACGAGGTAGATCTCGTGCTCTTGAATTCCTCGCTCCTGATGCAGTGGCAGTAGTAAAGTCATGCTGGAGTTCAGTCCGGTTTACTGAGGCCTTTAGACAGTGTGCTGAAGCAGGGCTGGGAGTGGATCTCACACACAGATGTGTTAGCTTCGCCCTTATCTGGCCCGCTCCCACATATCGTTATCTAGCCATTTCGCTTTTATAGTTTCATTGATTTTTAGGGAACCGAAACATTGCCACGTAATTTACAACTATTATTGAGGCTTTTAGGAGCAATTATTTGCCCTTTCCACATCCTCCTACAGCAACTAAAACCAAAGGGCCAGACCCCCACAAACACATTACCAACCTTTTTGTTGTTTTATCTGCAAGCTGTTTTTTGGATGGGTGTGATTATGGTTGTCCTTAGAATTTGGCCAAACCCACGCTGTGAGGAGCTCTATCATTTCTGAGCTCCAATTACCCCGTCCCTGCTTATCAGCCTCGATAATACGCATCACTTAGACTTACCCATAATTGAGTGAACTGAGAATAAGATCTGAAAAAGAGGAATGGAAACCAACACAGTTGTTTTATATTCCTCTGCCTTCTGTAGGGAATCTTTTAGCTTTGATTCGTTTCATGTTTCTGGACGAGCTAAAAAGCTGACATCTTTGACATCCTGTCGACTTCAGCAGCGAGCTTCTCAGGGAGAAGAGTGTTTCTCACACACAGCATCACAGAGAGCGCGAGAGCTCTGCTCCTGTTTGCTTTTCTCAAAGGGAGTCAAACCCGCAGCTGCAGGCTGCTGTGGAGTTGGCGTCTGCGTGTTTCTCACTGTTTGTTGTCTTTGCCACAGTCACGGTTCTCGACATGAACATCAGTCAGTTCCTGAAGAGCTTGGGCTTGGAGCACCTGCGGGACATCTTCGAGCGGGAGCAGGTGAGCGAGCCCCCCCCCCCCCCTCCACAGCCCCCCCCCCCCCCATGCCTCTCCACGGTCCTGCCCTAACGGCCACGCCCTTTCCCTGTCCCAGATCACGCTGGACGTTTTGGCGGACATGGGCCACGAGGAGCTGAAGGAGATCGGCATCAACGCCTACGGCCACCGGCACAAGCTCATCAAGGGCATCGAGAGACTGCTGGGCGGGCAGCAAGGTGTGAGGAACCTGGAGGAGAACCTCCGAAACACGCACCCGCACACGCACCCCCCGTCCGGACCGGGCTGGACCGGCTCGAGAGGCACATATGAAGTCTCTCAGTGTTATGACTGGACCACACATCTCACTAACACCCCCACGCTTTGCCCCCTCCCCCCTCCCCCCTCCCCCCCCGCTGCAGGTGCCAACCCCTACCTGACCTTCCACTGTGCCAGCCAGGGCACCCTGCTGATCGACCTGGCGCCCGACGACAAGGAGTTCCAGTCCGTGGAGGAGGAGGTACGGAGCCCGCCTCGCGCCCGCCATTAACCCTTTAAAGTGTGAGGTCACAAACGCGTGGTTTAGAACGTTCCTAACTGAGCGTTCTAATGCTGACGTAACAGTCGCTACAAAGCGACAGAGTTCTAGAGTTTAGAATTTTGAATAAAAGTAAAAAACATTCCAGAGCCCTGCATCTCTGAGGGTGAATGCCGCTCTCTCTGGCGGCCCGGGGGAGGCCGGCTGTCTGAGCGCAGCCTTCAGGGGCGGGGCTCGCCGCGGGCTGCCAGGTCCGCGCTAACGAGCTCCGCTCAGTCTGGCGAGCGGCGGGACGCAGCCAAGTTCCGGAGCCTTCCGGCCTGGGCTGACCCCCCCATCCTGAGCTAACCCCCCCCCTCAACTAACCCCCCATCCCCAGCTGACCCCCCATCCTCAGCTGACCCCCCCCCATCCTCAACTAACCCCCCCCCATCCTCTGCCCCGTTACAGATGCAGAGCACGATTCGGGAGCACAGGGACGGGGGCAACGCCGGCGGCGTGTTCGTCAGGTACAACGTTCTAAAGGTGAGTGCGCCACGAATAACCCAATAACCCAATAACGCTGACCTGCCCCTGGGGCGTGTGTGTGTGTACCTGCCCAGTAACCTCTGTGAGTATACGCTTCTGTATAAGCTCTCATTAGCCTCTGTGAGTATGTGCTTATATATAAGCTCTCATTAGCCTCTGTG
Source organism: Anguilla anguilla (assembly GCF_013347855.1). Classification (NCBI taxonomy): domain Eukaryota; kingdom Metazoa; phylum Chordata; class Actinopteri; order Anguilliformes; family Anguillidae; genus Anguilla; species Anguilla anguilla. The sequence continues at coordinate 47,309,509 of NC_049210.1, forward strand.
AGTATGTGCTTATATAAGCTCTCATTAGCCTTTGTTAGTGCTCCACCTTGGATTGGAGCCCGCAGCTCCAGTTCTCTGGACGCTGTGCCACAGTCCTCCCCCATCATGGCTGTGGCTGTTATTGAGCCTGCAGTGGAACACAGACGCTCGGAGTCTGGACTCATTGCACCATCTGTCTGTTCCTGTCGTCCCTGCAGATCCAGAAGATCGTAAACAAGAAGCTGAGAGAGCGGTACACCCACCGGCAGAAGGAGATCTCCGACGAGAACCACAACCACCACAACGAGCGCATGCTGTTCCACGGTAACCAAGCCTGCCCTCATGGATATGGAATATATTGCAATATATTATACATGTGCAGCTACATGGAAAATATGAAGATGAACATATTTCACACAAGTGTAATGTATTACTATTTTCTGAAGTGGCAATAATTTGTATATTTGCCAATTTATTGTGAGGTGTTGTGATATACATCCTATATATATGTATATATATATATGTATATGTGTATGTTAATATGTAGCTCTTTGTTCAGCGGTTGATGGTTGAGGTTAATTATTGTGCTGTTTGGTCGTGTGTCAGACGCAGTATTCTGATCCACTCTGTCCTTCATCCTCTGCCTCCTCCTCCCCCTCCCCCCCCCAGGGTCTCCGTTCATAAACGCCATCATACACAAGGGCTTCGACGAGCGCCACGCCTACATCGGGGGCATGTTCGGGGCCGGGATCTACTTCGCCGAAAACTCGTCCAAGAGCAACCAGTACGTGTACGGCATCGGGGGCGGGACCGGCTGCCCCACCCACAAGGACCGGTCCTGTTACATCTGCCACAGGTGAGAGACGAGGGGGCGGTGCCTACAGGTGAGAGACGAGGGGGCGGGGCCTACAGGTGGGGAGGAGATAAACGCAGAAGGCCTCAGCTGCCTTTGCGTGTGATACAGGGATTCAGATTCAGGGATTTGGCTTCTGGGATTCAGCTTCAGGGTGTTTACGTGTTCCCTGTCCCGCAGGCAAATGCTGTTCTGCCGGGTGACCCTGGGGAAGTCCTTCCTGCAGTTCAGTGCCATGAAGATGGCCCACGCCCCCCCGGGACACCACTCCGTCATCGGGAGGCCCAGCGTCAACGGCCTGGCCTACGCAGAGTACGTCATCTACAGAGGGGAGCAGGTCAGTGTGAGCCTTTAACTTTGGGTTAATGTGGAGTACCTGATCTTCAGCGGGAGGCGTATGAAGTTGACCTGTGAAAGTGTCTGTAGATGGTCTGTGTGATTGTCTGTAGATGGTCCATGGGCGTCGTAGTCACCCCTCTCTCCCTTGTTTCCAGGCGTTCCCGGAGTATCTGATCACGTACCAGATCATGAAGCCAGAGAGCACAGCCCAACCCACAGCTGGCGCGGAGCAGAAGTCCTAGTCCAGCACCCCCCTCCACCCCCCCGCGCAACTGCAGACTGCTGCCCAACACTACACACATTCTGCCCCCTCCCAGCCCCCCTCCCTGTGTAACTGCAGACTGCTGCCCAACACAACACACATTCTGGGTCCAAACGGCAGTTAGCCCCCCAACCCCATCACCCTCCACTCATACATTCGTGTGAAAAGCTAGTTTTTTTAACTGGGGGGGAAAGAAACCTTTTTGGTTACAAGCTGCCTGTGTTGTTTTTCCCCTTCCCTGTCGGTGTTTATGGAGGTTGCCTTCATGTGAAAATCCCGCCTTCTCCCCCCCGCGGTGTTCTGACCCCGCCCCTTGGCCTTGGCCTTGGCCTTTGGGTTCTCTTAAAGGCGTAGCTCACGGTGCGGCGGGAACCAGCGCTGGACCGGGGCGTGTGCTGTCGCTGCGTTTACAGGCTGTGGGAGAGCGGTCAGGTCACGGGTCGGCCCTGGTCCTGGGGGGCCGCGGGGGTGGGAGCATTCTGTTTTCACCCCGTAAGCTGGACCCAGGTGAATTTGGAGGGTGAACCCGCTGTGCTGAAGTAGCGCCTTTGATCCGGTCTGTGTGCTGATAAAGCGCCCTGCGGCTCTGCAGCACCTCACCTGGGGCCCCTGGCCTAGAGAGGCCCCCTGAATGGTGAGCACATGGAAAAGAGCCAAACCGCTTCCTTCCATCCCCGTCTGTCCTCCAAACACTTCCTTCCATCCCCCTGCCTGTCCTCAAAACCGCTTCCTTCCATCCCCCTGTCTGTCCTCCAAACCGCTTCCTTCCATCCCCCGTCTGTCCTCCAAACCGCCTCCTTCCATCCCCCTGTCTGTCCTCCAAACCACTTCCTTCCATCCCCCTGTCTGTCCTCCAGACCGCTTCCGTCCCCCTGCCTGTCCTCAAAACACTTCCTTCCATCCCCCTGCCTGTCCTCAAAACACTTCCTTCCATCCCCCTGCCTGTCCTCAAAACACTTCCTTCCATCCCCCTGCCTGTCCTCCAAACGCTTCCTTCCATCCTCCGGCCTGTCCTTCAAACCTCTTCCTTCCATCCCCCTGCCTGTCCTCAAAACACTTCCTTCCATCCCCCTGCCTGTCCTCCAAACGCTTCCTTCCATCCTCCGGCCTGTCCTTCAAACCTCTTCCTTCCATCCCCCTGCCTGTCCTCCGAACCTCTTCCTTCCATCCCCCTGCCTGTCCTCCAAACGCCTCCTTCCATCCCCCTGCCTCTCCTCCATTACGTTCCCTCCTGTGGAGTTGCTTCATCCGCCGTAGTTTTAACTCGAGCCGTGAAATCGCGACACTGTGTTCACCCCGTTGGTTTTGTTCTGTGTTTTTTTTATTATCCTTAAGATGAGTAGCATTATTTTCTCATTTGTTTTTAAAATGGCATCCAGTGGACCGTATCACAGAGTTGGGTCTGCCTTTTTTTAGGCTTTTCTGTGGGCTGAAGAGGCCTGTCTGGAAAAGAGTGTAGCAAATGTAATTAACTTTTTTTTTTTTTACTTTGGTTTTTAAGAGGTTGTAGAACCTGAGGGGCTGTTCTACAGGAAAATGTGAGAAAGCAATCTACCCCTCCAGCTGCCTGCTCTTTGCACCAAACGTCCCCCCCAAATGTCCCCTCCCCAAACGCCCCCCCCCCCCAAACGCCCCCTCCCCAAACGCCCCCCCCCCCCCCCAAAGTCCCATTGTCTTATCCGCATAACTCCCGTTTTAAAGGAATTGCACTTTTAATGCAGGAAACATTTAAGTTATTTACAATGAAATAAAAAGGACATTGTTGAAAAAGATATGTTCATAAATGTACAGGTTGTGTAAAGGACACTGTAAAGCTTTTGATGTTTAATGATGACGTTTGGCTTTTACTTGTATTGTAAATGAAGTGGGATTATTTTGGGTATTTTTTCTTTTTCTTTTATTTTTGGAGGAGCAACACGATCGTATAACTGAGCGGTCCTGTTTGGTTCTCTGCGCTTTCTGAATAAACATTTACTGTGGAAGGTGTGCCTCCTTCAATCCAATACCCACATTTTTTATTTGGTTTTTTTGATGTTTTTTCCTTTGTCACCATAAGATGAAATCTTTCAAATGATTATGGTTAAACATACTGGTAACACTACCACTGAATATTAAGCTAACTGCAGGAGCCAGAACTGTAAGACAGAAGTGGTCACATGATGAAGGCATGAACTCTGGGTAATGAAGTCAGCCTGATGTGACATCATGAGCCTAGGATGTAGGTTTGTGTGGCATAGATGCTAGAGCGTTACCAATAGCAAATTGGGCAGTTCTCAACTCTACTCTGTTTACAACTGGCTGGCTATTCTCTTACTGGCCGCCAGTCGTGTACAAAACCCTCAGCTGTCCGACGAAATCTGCCCTGTGCCTGAAAACCCTTGTTATTTGGTTGTTGCTTGTCTTTTAAACTATTTTGTTTCTTAATCAAGCCCTCCGCTGACGTGTTTAACACTTATCAAGTAGTCGCAAGACCACTAAAACACTCAACACTGTAAATCAGTTTTAATAAAATAAAAATGGCGCGTCATCTTTGTCTGCTGTTTTCTCAGCGTTTTGAGTTTTATTTTATTTTTTCCAGTGCACATGCAGGCGGAAACGTGCGTGTGAATGTGATCTGCTTGCATTTCCATTGTTTACCAGTAGGTGTCATCAGATTGAGGTCGTAACTAAGCCGACAGTTGACAGGCACTGACATGCATTCCCCATCAGATTTTATTCTGAATATTAGATGCACATATGTGTGAGAAATTGGCGAGAAATAAATCCATTTAAGAAGAGGCTCAAGTAACATAATGCAACTTTGAATGCTACGCACCACTTTTATGTATTCTACGTCATTCATTTCTCGCATCATTTGAATTAAGTTCAGATGTGTAAGGAAAATAACCATTCTTCCAATCTTTTCTTTAGGCATCTTTAACAGTGGTCTTCGGTTTTTGTATTTCTTAAACATTCAGTTCTTCACCGCATTTTATTCATGAGTTTATTGCAAATTGGGCGTGTTGGCGAAAACCGCATTCTTCGTAGAACTGTGACGATGTGCAGTGTTCTCCTGACGGCATGCCTATATGTTTATTGTCTTTGGCCTATATATTAACGTTAAAAAGGCCAAGGATAGAAATAAACCAATACATTTTAACCCCGTTAAAACACCGTTGCCTTTGTTTTAGAATACACTGAGGTTCTCGAGCTGTTTTTTTAATTTATTTTTCACCGACAGCGATGTCCCAGCGTAATAATGCGGCGGCATAACCAATTGCGTTTGATGACCGGTATATGTAGTTCCAAACGTCGCCACACGAGGGCTCTGGTGATTATGCCAAAAATCCTCCAAAACATTTATCTAGATCAGTGGTTCTTAACCTTGTTGGAGGCACCGAACCCCACCAGTTTCATATGCTCATTCACCGAACCCTTCTTTAGTAAAAAAACTAACTAACTGCAGACTAGACTGAGGGGTGGACCTCTGCGGCGGAGGCTCCACCGAACCCCTGAGACCGACTCACCGAACCCCTAGGGTTCGACCGAACCCAGGTTAAGAACCACTGATCTAGATGTTATACTCTATTAATGATTCCACAAGACTTCCTGTGATACTGAAAACCGCTTTAGATTCTCATTAATTATTTTCATTTTAAAAGATTGCTCCAGGTAGCTGTTATATGTTGTAAATGTAAACTATTTTAACAAAGGACCTTACAAACATCTAAGATAAATGTTAAATGTATTTATAAATTGTGCTATAATACATATACATATTCCAATAGCTCTTTAATTTTTTTTTTGCAGTATTTGTGTAAAAAAATGCACTTTTGTGTGTACTCCAAATTAATTCAGTACGGTTCAGTACATTAAAGTTGATGTATTTAAAAAAATATTTGATGTGATTACATTTTTGAATTGCTGCGAGACATAAATATACTGACAAATTTACTTTGAACATATAGATGTAGTCCCACAGAAAACGGCTGAGAGAACTGCAACAGAATGATTATTTTAAATAGTAGATAACCGATCAATAGTGCTCACCATATTCAAAGGGAATATGCTTGTGCATGCTTGTCCGATCATCAGCATAGACCAATAAACTCTATCTCTTTTGCTATTCTGCCTTTTCATATCTCAGTAATGGAAGTGATGCATATTAATGTTTTATTACCTTGAGTAGATCAATCCTTGACTTTAGAGGAAGTTTATTTTTAAAAGGCAAATATTGAATAGCTACAGGGTAATGTCAAATTATCTTCTGAAAGTTTTCCTGAAGAAAATAATCTTTATATATTGTATCATGCAAATTGTTTGAACAACCCCTTGTTAATGGATTTTCTTCTATCCTAAACTTTTATTTATGAGCTGTGCTTGTCTGAGATTCACTCCAGAAATAATACACTCAAAACATATTTAGTTTAAGAAAGGTATATTTAAATGGGAATTCTAGAAATAAATATAGAGCATGACAAAAAGGGTCACAAATTGTATCTTTACAAATGATATTGCTGCTGGGACAAAACAAATCTCAGTCCACAAAGATAGTATTGCATTGAAAAAATTATTCATGACAATTACACACGTTTTCACACACACACACGCACGCACACACACACACACACACACGCACGCACACACACACACACACACACGCACACATATATATCACTTATTAGGTACACCTGAACAAATGAACTTGACTTGACCTCTGTGGTTACCGCAGCAACTCAACCCAGGTGCCGCGAATTAGTGATTAGTGTCAACGGTCGAGACGATCTGATGAAATTCAAACCGAGCAAAATGGAGAAGAAAAGGGATTTAAAAGCGTTTGACAGCGGGCAGATTGTTGGTGCCAGACGGGCTGGTTTGACTATTTCCGAAACGTCTGAGCTACTGGGATTTTCGCGAACAACCACGGCTAGGGTTTTCAGCGAATGGAGCGAAAACAAAAACAAAAACGAGTGAGCGGAAGTTCTCCGCCGGGCGAAAAGGACTTGTTGATGACAGAGGACAGAGGAGAATGGCCAGACTGGTTCGAGACTACAGAAAGGCTACAGTCAGCCAGATAACCACTCGCTATAACCGAGGTATGCAGACGAGCATCTCCGAACGGACGACTCGTCGAATTTTGAAAAAGATGGGCTACAGAAGCCGAAGACTGTGCCGGACGCCGTTCCTGTCAGGTAACAACCGGAGGCTGATGAGCCAATGGGCCCCGTCTCACCGAAATTGGACCACACAGGGGCTGGACGACAGCTTTCGCCCTGCTGCGGGTGCTCCGATCTAGGCAAAAGGGGGTCCAACCCGGTACTAGCAAGGTGTACCTAATAAAGTGACCGGTGAGTATATATATATATATATATATACACTCTCGTTACAAACAACACTTCATAAATGGGTATAAAAGTCACTACAACTGTCTATTCTCAGCATAGTGTACACTGCAAATCAACATACAGTTGTACGATGGTATTGCATCACATGAAAGTGCTCTATAAAAGGCTCAAAACATTCTTCAAATATCTTCAACTTCCTTGGTTCTAAGGCAAAGAATCATTTGCTGCAGCCAAAGTCTGCTTTGGGTCGCGGTGTTAATTAAGAATTGTTTTTTTTTTACAGAGCTGTGTCTCAAAATCACACACTTATAGGTACAAAAATGAAATTGAAATACCCATGCTGCTATTGCCTAATGTTATGAGCTGACACTATTAAGAAATTATATTTATTTTCTGTGTGCAGGATATACATTTTCATGTACTTCCTTTAAGTTGACCAGCAGAAGTTGATAAATGATAAATAGGGGTCCATAATCATTAAACTCCACTACTCTGATTTCCCATGTCTAGGGCTCTGGCGACATTGTCTAGAGTGAGTATGCTGTGTGAAGCATTGCACTTGAGTGTGTGGGCTGTACAGATCTGTCCTCTACTCACTACACTTTTTACACAGATTAACTGGATCCAGCCCATGTCTGCTGGTCTTCACAATCTCCTCTGGAGATTTGTGGATGAAACAAAAGCTAATTTAAACCTTGAACTCGAAGCACAAGAAAAATCAACAAGTTCATAAATTTGCCTTCTTTTGGGAGGCAGGCAGACCTGTGTCTGGTGTGCTGAAAACCAAAGATGGAGGTACAGACAGAGAACATTCATCATTTTCAGACATTTTGAGCAAATTTTGTTTTTGATTTTCTAGGTAGTTCTGAGCAAGGCATGAAGCAGGCCACATGACCTGATCTCTGGAGGGCTGGAACAAATATCGACAAGTAGTAGAAACTTTTGACCACAGAAGAAATCTCTGGCGTTTTGGCCAAAATAAGGGAGACATCAAAGAGAATATTATTGCTCAAATTCAGGAAGTCCAAAACACGGAGTACAAAAAAAATCAGCTTGTGTTGATACTTAAAAATGTGTAAAAAGTGTTCGAAACGCTGTGCTGATGACAGAATCCTGCCTGTTCTGTCCGTTTGAGGGCAAGCTCGGCCGTCCGAAAGTTCGTGTACCTTTGGGGTGACAAGGCACTGACAAAAACAAGTCAAGTAATCAAAGACAAGCTTGCACGCTGGGCTCTCCTCCAACCAACTGCCACACTGTTTGGCACCTTCAGACAGAATACGGGTTTGTACCCCCAGTCTCTCTCTCAGGAAAATGGCGCCATTTTTGTCAGTTGTTGGTTTCAGCGCACCGACAGACGTGGCAGAACAGAGAGTTTCTGAGGGAGGTCAGCCAGGCTCGTAGCAGAGGAACACACCACCAGGAGCACACTTCACCTTTCTTCAGGAAGTCAGGAAGGCTTCAACGGTAGAAGAAGAGCAGAGGGACTTCAAAAACACTCTCACCCCTCCCCCAGCTCCTCAGCACTGTCCACTTCAACAGCCAGGACACGTCTTTGGCATTTTTAAAGCTTCCAGGTCCAATTTAAATGGACCATCTGGCCCAGGATGGGGATGTTATGATTATAATGTACCGGAGAACCCAGAATACTCTTCAGGATCTTTGAAATATGTGAACTAAACGCAGTTGCTGTCAGTTGGAAATGAACCCAACTGTCCCCCTTAGATTCTTCAAGCCCCATATCTGTCCTTTCCTCGTCTCATAATCTGCAGTTGGGCCTGGACTCTCTGCAGAGAGCCGTATCTTGTGTTCCACGGCAGTAATGGGAACAAGCTTTCCTCGCTTGTTTGTTTTTTGACCCTCGAGCTGCTTCTCTTGAAAGACAACAAATGTTCTGTTTCCTTTCCTCGGAAGTGTCCCGCCATCCAAGTTTCCCTCAGGCACCCCCTCCCCTCCCCCCTCCCCCCTCGTGTTCGGGAAGCTCTGCTCTTTCGCCCTCCCCAGTGGGGGCGGGGCAGGGGGGGCAGGCGGGGTTCAGCAGCTGGGCAGGGTGGCCATGGGGCCCTGCAGGTAGGGCTGCCCGTGCGTCACCACGGAAACGGGGAAGCTGAAGACGAAGGGCGAGGGTGGGACGGGGGGGCCTTGGGACCCGCGGGGGGCGCCCGAGGGGCTGCCGGCCCCCACCCCCGCCCCCGCCGAGCAGGTGGCGGCCAGCACCTGCGCCTCAAACTGCAGCAGCTGCCCCATGAAGCTGAAGTTGGGCGAGATGATGCTGCGGCGTTGGCGCACGAACTCGAAGGCCTCGTCCAGACGCACCCGCTTCCTCTTCATCAGGTACGCCAGGCAGATGGTGGCCGAACGCGAGATGCCCGCCTGGCAGTGCACCAGCACGCGGCCCCTCGAGTCCCGCACCGAGTCTGCGCCAGGAGGGAGGGAGAGAGAGAGGGAGGGGTGAGTGGCAGAGCAGCAAGGGGCGGAGCTAGCCTGTCATTCATACAGGCATGTGAGGCATGATGGGAAATGGAGCGTCATGATTAGAACAATGCAAAGGAAGAGCAAGTCCATTTCAAAGATACAGTACATTTCAACATCAACTCTGATTTAAAAATATATGATGATTATTATTTTTTAATGCAAACAATGTGCAATATTACTTGTCAACGTTCATTTAACTATGTTTTTCCTGATTTTGGCTGTAGTTAGTGTCTATGTTTGGGTAAAGTATTCTACACCAGGGATGTATGTTTAAAAAGTTTGCTCCTTGCCAAGCTGTGCTTTTGAACACACAACAATGGGACCGAACTGCAAATATCCGTGTAATTGCAGTAATAAAGGCATCGCATCCTGAGTCCGAGCAGAACAGGAAGCGCACTGGGCCCCCTGGGGCCGCAATCACAGATCCCGTGTAATTAAATTATCCCCAGGATTGCTCTCCAGCACAAATACTGCCCCAAGAAATGCCCCCATTTCAATGGAAATTACCACTTCTACACACTGAGATGAAAGAGAGCATTTCACAGATCCTGAACAGCACTAATCTAGGTCTGGGGGCCTCTCCATAGTCTAACTGCAGTCTGTTTTTTCCCTTAACTTGCAACAACAAAAAAGACCTTTAAGTTTTCTCTTTTTTACATGTCATCTTGCACAACATTTGTTTTAACTTTCAGTGCTCAGATTATTGTTGTATATGTAGAATCTAAAATCTTGTGTAAAGTTCAGCTTTGATTAGCACTTCCCAACAGAAGTCCCTCACAATCCACATTAAATTATTTATTTACTTTGGACGTGATGCTACAGAACGAACTGAAAGCTGCATACGGCCTGTATGGTGATGCCAGAGGAAAAGTAGGCCATGCAAGTATAACTTCTAATTAATAATAACTCCTGACCATCTGTCCCTCATTATCAACACACAGTACCCGAAGGCCATTCTAATGCCTCCCCTTTTACCGTTAACTGAGCGTGCACTCATTGTCGTCTTTATACAGTCAGGCAAACAAACAGGGAAATTCACAGACCTGCCGAAAAAATGGCAAAAATCACAGAATCCGTGACACCCGGGACTTCTGTGACAAACACCCAGTCCAGCCATGCTGATAATAAATCCAACTGACTCTGAATGACTGACTTGTGCAGTACAGTGCACACGAGGGCCCGTAGAACCATCACCACATTCCACCCCGCCCGCGTCGACCCTGCGGACACCTACCGATGTATTCGATGGCCTCGGCGAACCAGGAGCTGATGTCTGCTTTGTGGTTGTCTTCCACAGGGATGCACTTGTACTGGTACAGGCCCTCGAAGTGGTTCGGGCAGTTTGAGGACACGTTCAGCAGGGCTGAGATCCCCATGGCATCCAGCATGTCTTTTCTGGAGGCGTGATAGGCACTGCCAAGGAACAGGAAGGGAAGGATCTCGACCGGACCCCCCTAAAGGAGACACAAACATGGTATGTAACCAGAGGGCTGCTGGGTAAAATCCCAGGTGGGCGAGGGCTCCTGGCTTTTTGCATTCACAGAGCACTCTGGAACATTACAGGATTATGTTGAACTAAATTGTCTGTTTTTATTGAAAATGAGACTTTCTTGAGACCCGACAGAAAAAAGTTTGTGTACTTTCATTTTTTTTGTCATAATAGGCTACAATTATGTCTTGGATGACAAAAACATGTTGCAGTAAAAATATTTTCAAAAATATTATTTTATTTTTATTGAATGCTCCTAGTTTGTAGCGTGTTTCAGCATATGGAATATATGGTTCTGGAAATTCAGACGAGCCTCACGACCCTTACAGGAGACTTTGCAAGTAGTAGCTGATTACTTGAGAGGAAGAACATCATTCAGCAATGACATTACGTTATTTCGGTTAAATTATGTCAAGTGTTAACTTAAGGTGCCGTTTTTAAGAATCATTGACAGTATTGATATGTCTGACCACTTGACGCACTATATGGGGTTGTGGGTGAAATTTAAACGCTTTATTTGTAATGTATCATAAGACGTGACAGTTCATTTTAGCTTCTATTTTTGACGCAAATGTGTCTTGCCGTCAAAATTGTCTTTAACGTAGGAGGGAATGGTCAGGTAATTTAGATGTCAACATATAACATGATAGGTCTGTTTATTGATTGATGGTCTCTGTTATGTACCAAGTCTCCCGCGGGTTTAAACGGCAGGAAGCGGTCAATGCGTAAAATACGAATGCAGATGATTAGCCTACAAATACAGCAGGCGGTCAGTTATGGACTAGAGTCTCCAAGTCTCTTTAGAACAGTAAAAAAGAAATAACTGAAGTCATATGTAACCCCCTAATTCAGGTGTTGCTGTTTGAGATATTAAATTGACATATTCATTATTTGAACTCCACATAGAAGAGTTACCTGGTCGTGGTGATGAGGTGTACCACACGTTAAGCAGCTGGACTCGGAGGCATCGAAACTGGACGAAGACGTTGACAGCATTTTGGTTTTTAAGCAGAATTCGGGGTATTCGGAGAAAAATCTGTCATATCCTCCTGCCACACAAAACATAAACATCCAGAGAAGGAAATTAAAAGCGTGCAACAGTCCACATCACAAATTTCAGGCAATTGTGGGCTACTAGTCCGTAATACTATAAATACTTTCAATGCAAATATAGCCTACGTTGTTGTTACCCTTTCTTAGAAACATTGAACGTCTAAATTTTTCATGCGTTGTCATTGGTTTTTAATCCAGTTTTCACAAACGTTTTTCTTGCTGCGAATGTACAGTTCAGGCCAATGCTGCATGTTAATTGCGTGGTTAGTGAATCACGTAATCACGCAAACTGATTTCTTCAAAATGCATGGCCTTTTATTGTATTACGTGTCAAATTAAATACATATTATATTAAAAATATGTGTCCATACTACTGATTTAAAATTTGAGTAAAAATCCCAAGGCCTTGCATAGGATATTATAACAGAAACAACTATAAATCCACGCATTTAAAGCCACATTAAATAGGCCACCAGTCTATCCGAAAAATATCCTGTTACGTTTTGAATGTAACCCTCTAAGTGTTTATACATTTATTAGCCAAAATGTAGCCTACATATCTTTCATCTCAGATTAAGAATGTTTAAATAAATGTGATTTCTGTTACGTTTAATGACTATGATAATTCCCGGGTCTAGGTCTTGATGAAACAATATATTTTTGACAGTTATTCAGGCCTGGAACCGCCTCTGCAGAGCTGATTTGGTGTGGGCTAGAAGGACTCGCTGGGACATTACATCATCGTTAGCTAGGCTACTATGCGCATTGGTTTGGTGATTGACGTATTGCACATTACAAACGAATGTACCTTTTTCAAGGTATACGATAAGCCTGTTTGCCCATTGAGTATTTTAGGGCAGACTGAAATCTAAATTAAAATGAATTGAAATAAGATTTAAAGGCTGCATCGCCATTATTTGCTTTCTATATTATATGACGACTATACAGATAGACATAGACCCTAGCCAAAATTCTATATAGTACCCATATAATATTTTAAGCTAAAGTAGTACATTATTAAATGAAATATTATATCGCCTTCATTTTGTCAGAGACCAACATCAGACTATTGCCACGGTATTTACCTTTCAACAGATAGATGTCACTCCCAAAAGAATCTTTATACAGTGCATTTAGAACCAAAGTCATTGTGCTGTCGTCTTTTATTGTGTCCGCATGCGGCGTTCTCTCGTCGTACAAAATAACTGCAGAGTAAAGTCCGGATTTGAGTCGGGCTTTGACCTCGTCATCGCCCGACAGAATCTGGTCTAAGCTGACGGTGCCCTTCGCTCTCCTCCGAACGATCGTGTTACATCGGATATTCACCGAGCCCCTGATGTGCCCGGCACTGAACGCCAAAAAGGATCTGCAGTCCAGCACAAGGCATTTTTCGCCGTCTTCATTCAGTAATCGTTTCAAAACGTTACATTCCATTTCGTAAAGTTCATCCATTGTAACCATTTCACCCATGTAGGCTATTAATAGCGGCAAAAAATAAAAATGTTTGGGTTAAATGTGTACGGAACACACGTGAAACATCCAGTCGTTCATATAGCCGTTTCTACTCTGTGCTGAAAGCTGTTTTATTCTCCGGAGAGGATTACTATCGCAAGCAGTCACCTCTCCCTTTTTTATGAATGAGCTCAAGTCACCAGTTCCATAAAAGGAGAGCGGCGTCATAAGCACGCTGACGTCATCTGATAGTATCATTCATTGACTCGCGTTTCATTCATAAAGCCAATGTCAAATTGAGGCTGGAGTGGCAGAAAAGGAAGCAACCAATGTCAAGCATTCTAAATAAATTTGGTTTAGATTTGAGGCTATTTTTAATAGGTATGCTGTATCCCACCTCCGCGAGCTTGAGTAATAGGCCTCCGCTCGTACCACACAATATTAGCCCACTTGGATTTGATTTAAATATGTCATAGTAGTGTCATAGAACCCCTGCTCCAATTTCATAGCTGTTTTCCTGTTACTGTGGATGTGCGAACAGTGCCACATCTAGCTAAAAAAAGTAATCTGTTCATTCTCAACCATTGTTTAAATTGTGTTGACATTGCGACCGGAAAAATGTTTTTTTTTTTAATTTAATTTTTTATTTTATTTAAATATGCATTGATCAATTTGGTTACCTTGTTTGACAACTACAGACCTATGCATAATTCAAGCCTAAGCAATGCATTAGCATTCTAAAGGGAAACAACTGTGACATTGCCCTGCTTGCTAGCTGAAGCTGATGAGGGCTATGCCTGGTTAATATGTGGATAGGAGACCAAACAGGAAAAGGGCCAGTGAGGGACTAGTAAGTCTTCCTTCTGTATTGAGCAGAAAGCCAACGCCCAATGCAGCGATGGGGCACTGTCCCCAGGGAAACGCTTTCCTTTCGGACGGGACGCTAAACTGAGGGTCACGCCTCCATGGTCATTGAGGATCCTTTGGCTCTTATCTTTCCTAATTCCCAATATGGCCCTCTCCATCTGTCTGGCTAATCATGCCCCAGTTTCATTGGCTCAATAAATCCCTCTGCCCTCTCCTCAGCTGAAATGTGATTAGCACTCTGGCACAGAAGGAGGTGCAACACATGGTGGTGGTTTGGGATGGGATGGGTTGGGTTGGGTTGCGTACACCCCCACCCCCCTCTGTAAAACTGCTCTGATACACTGAAATTAGATGGTGGGTGATTGTTGTCTGTGAAGAAGATAGCATAACTATAAGAACAAACAGGAGAGGGAAGGAGGGAAACCTTCATGCCAACATCACTACCAACACAACGATGTCTACCAGCCAAATCTCAGGGTTTATTTATCTTTTTTTTTGTCCTGGGGGAGTGAGAAGTTGTGTGTGAGGGGGGTCTGGGGGGCAGGCCTGCTCAGGGAATAACTGAGTAACGTACCACCTTCACTGCATATATTTTGAAACACTCAGACTGGCTGTAGTGAGATCTGGATTAATGCATATAAATCCGTTGTTGGAAAAAAAATATAAGACTAGTTTCGTGGCTGTGAAATGGTTTGTGTGAGGACTGTGGCAGGCCTGAGCGATGGCGCTGGCGTATTTCAGCAGGGTTTCAGGTGATCCCGTCTTTTGGCTGTGTGGGCTCTCCTGGCACGTGTGTAATGCACGAGGGGCCGCAGGCCACGCCCTTCTTGGTTCGGCGGCGTATGATTGGTGGACCGTGCGCTGGCGGAGGGAGGGTCAGTGAGGAGAAGCCTCAGGGGTGTTATGGGAAGGCGCTGACGTCAGTCCCCCATGAGCGGCCTGGCGTCTGGAACAGCCCTCGGCACCGGGGAGAAGGAGTCCTTCTGCTGCGAACTTCTCAAACAGAAACAAGGGCGCGCTCTTTCCTGCTGATTGATTGGGCTCTCTTTAGAGTGATAAATAAAGTGCCTCGCAACCCCTCGGTGGAGGATGAGTCACTCCGTTCTCTGATGGAGGACGGGGCCGACGTCATCGTCCTCGGGAGATTTCGGCAGAAGCTGCTTTGAAGGCGCAGCTCTTTCCCGACACGGCTCACCCTCGCTCCACGGCTGCTGGGCCTCGCTGGGGTTCTGTTGGTGGGTCACAGAACCGTCTGTTGTCAGGCGCGGACGGGCCCCAGAGTCCGGGGTGAAATCCCGCCTGTACCGGTGCCGACGGTGGCTGGTAGCCCAGCAGGGTGACGCGTAATTAGCGGTAGCGCTGCCCAGGGTTAGGGAGGGTTAAGCTGGGTTTAGGATCTGCATCTCACCGCTCTCCAGAGGCCCCCTGCTGGTCATTGACCACCTGCAGGGTCTGGTCAGTTTTAGGAAGGCTTCTCTTCAGCCATCGTCTCCATGACAGCTAGAATGGAACATTATTAGGGTACTGCCTGCAAAGGCTGTTCACACTCAAGACTGGACTCTGGAATTGCTGTAATTCTGTCAAGCTCGTGTTCACACACACAACTGTGTTCAAACACTTCCTTTAGCCCTCTTCTTTATCATTTCATTATAAAGTATTTTACTTATCTGCAGCGGTTTTTGATAAGAATAAGTACATTTTCCCACGGCATTATCCCGTCTGTATTACTGCATTACATCATAGCCCAGCTGATCTAAAAGCACTGTCTGTACAAGGCAGCTGTTCTCAGAGATGGAGATTAGTCATTTTGCCCAAAGACAATATTTTATTCATGATTTCTATGCTCATAATTGCTTAACCCCAGGTGTCCCAGCTGATAGGAAGGATCCTCAAACTACGAAGGTTTGCTGATACTTCTGCTGAGTTTTCGCATTTAAAAAGCTGCTTTGCGCCAGTTTGTTACCAGGCAACAGGAGATCCTTCCTCTGTGAATGGAAGGTTCTCCAGGGAAGGGTGTGTGTGTTTGGGTGTTCACAGAGATCCGTGCTCTGTGAATGGAAGGTTCTCCAGGGAAGGGTGTGTGTGTTTGGGTGTTCACAGAGATCCGTGCTCTGTGAATGGAAGGTTCTCCAGGGAAGGTGTGTGTGTGTTTGGGTGTTCACAGAGCGCATGCTCTCACACACCCCTTCTCCGAGCGGCTCAGGTGGCTCAGGGCTCCTGTCCGTTTCCTGACGACTAACCGGAGAGCTAAAGAGCAACATCCAGCCTGGACTAACCGGTGGAAAGATCTGCTTGGGCACATCCTCGGTATTTCAGGGTAAATCCCCCATGAGCATTTATGTGTTTCACTTGACGGTTCCGTGTCACTTGGAAGATTAACGGGGGAAACGTGGTTCTGACGTGTACACGACTCACCGATAGCACCTGCAAAACTAACCGCACGTGTGCAAACCTAACCGCACGTGTGCCACGCTCTCCTAATGAAGCTAAGGCTCGGAGGCAGTGCTCAGGCACAGCACCTGCAAACCTAACCGCACGTGTGCCACGCTCTCCTAATGAAGCTAAAGCTCGGAGGCAGTGCTCAGGCACACACCTTCTGTGCTTTGAATACTAATCCTCATCTCCGCCTGTTTCATGGCAGGTGGTGATCATCTTTTCTCTCGGGCGTCATATTTCACGTGGGACTTGGCGGTGGCGGCAGGTTTATAATCTAAATGTACAGTTGAGAAGGAAGCTGTGTAAACTTCCCAGGTATGCGTTGGACTGTGTGCTCCTTAATATGACACTATGACCATGATCTCCAGAGGAAAAACTGCAGGGCAGTAAACTCCAGGCACGCACTTAAGCTGACCACACCAGTAACTGAATGTAAATGGCGAGCGCTGACCCAAAGCACTGGCATGCTGCTTGCAAGCTGTAAAGGTTGTCATTGTCAACATAATTTTGCAAATAATAACAATTGAAATATTGGGGCTACTGTGTGCACATATTACTTCATCTCAACAGAAGCTTAAAATATAATTCATATTAATTAGTTTTTGATTAGTGCTAGTGTAGTTCCTTTCCATTTTGCCCTTCTCGTCTGCAGTAATAGGGCTGTTGTGATCTGTGAGCCAGTGACCCTGTTTTTGGGTAAAATCATTAAGTCAAATGAAATTACCGTGTTGAGCCTGATGTGATGGAGGTCACATTTGGCCGCTCCCGTCTCTGCTCTGAGGTAATGACACTTTTCTAATCAGCCCTTAGCCGTTTGTCTGTGCAGCCACATGTGGTCTATTTGCTGGCTTCCTGTGGAGGGGATTAAACAGGAAGAGGGCTGTCAGCTCGCTGATATATAGATCAGTGCGTCATCGCATCTCTCTGTGTGTCATGTGACCAGCGGTGTTCCGAGTGCCTCCACAGCTGATGTGGGGAGACGGCCTGACCTGCATCTCTGTGGCCACACCCCCTCCCCTCTGTAGCCACACCCCCTGCCCTCCCCCTCGCTGGCTGGAGGTCACAAGGGACATCTGAACGGCAAATCCATTATGAAAGCTATTGGGTGTCAAAATATCGCAGGACCACATGATCTGAGGGCTTGCTGTGTGTGTATGTGTGTGTGTGTGTGCATCTCTATGTCTGTGTGTCCGTGCGCGTGTGTCACTCTTGCATTCTGTCACCCAACTCTGCTCTGTCCTCCATCTACACACACAGAAGGACACTCAACTCTGTGAGGCCTGCTGTTGACACGACGCAGCAATTTGCATCTCATGCAACTGTAATACATTTTGCAAACAGAAAATAGATTTTTCGGGATGAATGAATCTCAGATGAAGGTTATTTTCCGTTGAGTTCCCTGGTGCTCTCCCCGCGGTCCCTCTCTAGTGCGTGCTTCAGCGCCTGAAAGGGGGCAGTTTAGGTCTCAGCGGCCATTTCCGCCAGGCACTCGGGCTGTCGAGTCTCTCGTCACTGTCGGTCAGACAGTGTCATAATCATCATCAGGGCCTGGGGGTGGAACACGGAGTTTCTTTTTCTGCAGTATTTTTCGGGAACGGTGATTCTGAAACTTCCCGGAACTGTCTCAACTTATAATTTTTTTTCCCCCTTACTATGGAGATCCAATATATTGGCTCTCTTGATTTGGCTTTTTTTTGTGACAATGGAACAGCCATTTTGAATATATTTTCAGCATTTCACTACCCATCATAGTTAAAACATATCATAATATGAACATGATGTAGACAGAGAGCCCATCCTCTACAGGCCAACTTGGTGTAGTGGTAGAATGGATGTAACAGAAAAGTAATAAGGGATCTATCAGAGCAAATAAAATGTGTTGAGCAGGTCACAGTTGAGTAGTACCGATGCAGACCTGCCGGGTTTGAGCCAGCACTGCCCAGTCCCAGCCCTCTGTCCCACTCCGTTTCCCTGGAATTCTGCTTACCGGGGAAAGATGACGAGAACAGCCACGCAAAGGAAGTGCATCCGCAGGTCTTCCCACACAACAGACCAACATGCATCATGAGCAGTTCTCTGAACATGGAAACACAGTGTCAGAAGCTGAAGCAACACAAAAAAAGCCCAAAAAACAAGAATGAGTGCAACACTAGCTTTATTGTTAGTCATGGATTAAGAGAGCGAGAGAGAGAGAGACCGAGACAGACCATTTCCATTGTATTTCCAGTTTTAATACAGATCTGAATATCCTTTTTGCTTTATTATAGCGCTATTATACAAGTTGTATAAGCGCATGTATGATTTTTAGCGAGCTTCCCTTCCTCCGCCTTCCCTTCCTGTCCGTGTGACGGTGTGTTCAGCGGGAGGTCTGACGTGGCAGAGGCACTTCCTGAAACAGAGCAGTCTAATCCGGCGATTACCTGCCAAGCATGATAACACACGCACCTCACAGCTCCTCTGGGTAATCAATAGCCCGAATCCCAGAGACATTTCCAGTAAGGTGGAGAGGAGGTTAGCCATAGGAGGGGAAGTGGGGCGGGGGGGGGTGTGTGCACCCACTGTTTCCCTCTGAGACGTGTACCCTTCTGTTTAATCAGCAGGCCGTGTGCCTGAGGTATTTCCGGTGAGGGGGCGGTGGTGAGGGAGGGTGAGCGCAGCTCATGATTTCCATGGAGACGCACCTGAAATAATGAATTGCTACACAAAGAGGTGTGATCTGTGTGTGTGCGCGCGTGTCTATATGAATGTGCACGTATATCGCATGTGAACCTCAGTGTGTGTTTGTGTGTGAACACATAAATGCTCAGCTCCTGTGTTTCTGTGTATTCACATATTTCCTTGGATTAAGTGCATCTGACTGTAGCGAATGGTAGAGCACATATAATTGCCCACATTTAAATATTTCAGGAACACCTCTGATTAGTGTATTAATTACTGTAAAAAAAATAAATAATAAAAGCTTGCATCAGGCTAACATTATCTATTTGGACTTCCATGTGAAAGATTCATTTTCATTTTCAATGTCTGTAAGAGTTACAATAGTTATTTCAGAGTGGGTTTGAAATTGGCTGTAAGGTACCATGCTAGGAGAAACTGTAGCATAGCTGAGCAAGGTGCTCTGGGAAATGGAGTCCCACAAGGATCAGTATTGGGACCGGTTTTTCTTATTTACACAAATGCTCTTCATAGGGATGTTAGCAAATTAGTTGGATCTGTGGTTGATACTGAACTCAGGGGTCTAATGAACGCTTTGAAATTCCATTTTCTTTTACCAGTGATTTATAAATTGAGTGCAGTGTGTGCTATATTGAAAGGGTTTATTGCAGTACAAGTGATGAACGAAGACAGATTTGGCTTTCACAAACGAACGGTTGGATTAATGAGGCTTGTCATTCCTGTTCTCTTCAGCTCATTAACTGCTGGCTCTGTCCGGCGTCCCCCGGGTGATTTTAACAGGAGCTTATTTGTGTAACTGCAGTCTTTGCTAAATCAGAATTTTTTTTGGGAGGTCTGAGGATGCTCCTTGTTTACATGGGGACTATAAAACTAGTAAGAACATTACTGTAAATTACTGTAATGAGCCTCAACAGTGACCCTTGCTCCCCCCCACACACACACACACGCACACACACACACACACACACACACACACACACACGTGCACACACACACACGCACACACGCACACGCACACGCACACGCACACGCACACACACACACACACAGGTTTATTGTGATAGTGGCGGAGCTGGAGGTCCAGACGCAGGGCAGATTAATGCTAATGGCAGGGCTAAGAGAATAACACGCGGCCTTCGGCTGTCCCTGAGCCCTAATGGGCCTGTTTAATGGCATCCTCTGTGATGCAATGACTAGAAAAACAGAGATTATCCTTCGCGCAAGATAAATATTATGTTTCATTTATGGAACGGATCCATTAGAGACATCAGTCAGTGGGTCGAGCCGTTTGCTGAATAGCTTTGTGGAATTTTTGTTGAAACTGCATCAGTCTATACTTGAAGTTCAAACTCACAGTATACTGGCTGATGTAAATATCATTTCCTGCTTGAATTTAAGATAGAATGCTGAAAGGGTATCATTCTGTAGATTTGTGCTATTATATTAATTTACACTTCAGTTTATTGAGAAGGCAAGAGAGCACCCAGTCACAGGGGGAACGTCACAGGGGAAAATGGCGTTCCCAGCCTGGCATGAGCAGCGTTTGTTTCGTTTTTTTTCCCTTGGAGGTGCCCGGTGCTCTCCTCTCTGGCAGGCAGGCCCATTTGTTTTGGTGTTTCAGATGAACGGCGAGTTTCACCACATTTTTCCGACCGGCTCTCGCTGCTGGCACAGCACACATTTGGTGTTTGTGTGAGTGTTGTGAGGGTGCTCGGGCATGACTGATGAACCCGTCACTGAGCCGAGACGTACCTACGAGGACTGTAAATAACGTGGTGTTTCCACATCAGATGCACAGCAGCCTTACCACCTTTATTTACACTCCCATTATCTCCATAACATTTCACATTTGAAACATTATCAATTTCATGGGTGGTTTGATGGGAAAATGTTGTCAATGCAAGGTACAGTGGGTTGAAACTCAAATAAGTTTCTTAAGTGTGTGTGTGTGTGTGTGTGTGTGTGTGTGTGCGTGCGTGGGCGTGTGTGTGTTTCCATCCATAGGGTACAGTTTTAAGGTTAATGACTTTTCCATATCAAGCTCCAGGCCTCCAATCAAATATAATGTGAAAGGATCCTTGGAAGTAGTACTTAGAACTTAGATTTCCCTTTAACACCAAATTTGTATTTGTGCACCTTTTATGTAGTTATCATGTATGTTCCAGTTTTACCCAGAGAAATGAGAGCCATACCATTGCATGCACTGTTTTCCAAACATACTGACTATAGGGATCGTCTACGAATCATTGTTATTGATTGTAAACTGCGAATGTATTGTAACGGTGTTCCAAGAACAAGCACTTCCTGTGACAAATGACATATTTGTTCCCCATGGCTGAATGCTTCAGTATAAGTGGTTCAGAGTGACACACTGAAGAGGCTGGGAGGTAATGGACTGAAACGCAATGACTGGATGTTCTCCCGTGTGTTTTGTCGGCTGTGCGCTGTACAGAGACAGACCGCACAGCACTCTGTGTGCCTGCACAGAGCAGAGGAAAACATGACTTCATCAACACATAGTTTATTCCCGAAGGACGTGAGAAAAGAAATCCCTTATTGTGATGTCATATCTCCCTCTCATTTGGTACTCTGTATGAAAGAAAGGTATTTTCAAATTAGTAATAGGAATAATATTATGACAATGATTTGTTATTGGACTTGTGGTCTAATAGAGATATTGTGAAATAAATTGGATATTACTCAAGTATACCATTAACCAGATGTTAAAATAATGTGAAATACACAACTGATAGAATTATGCAGAACTGGGAGCTACCTTTAGTTAACTACACTGCTCACGTACAGATATCTGCGTGAGTCAACATCACTGGTTGACAGTGTGAGTGCTTACAGCTTAGGTAATGCACTTCACTGTGGTTGTGGTTCTTGCTGTTGCTAAGCAATGGCAGTTGCTAAGCAATTGCAAGTAAAAGGTGATCTTGGCGCTTCTCGCTGCAGTCCTGAAATTTGAGGTGTATTATTTAAGCTGAGATCGGGTGAGCGTTCACGGCAAAGTTTAAACAGCTAGTGATTCTGTTTCTGAACAGTACGCATTTACCTCTGTAGAAGCACCCGGTACACTAATCCCAGGATCTGCAGGTCTCATAGTATTTCAGCCCATTATACTGTTCTTCAGCAAACACATGCTGTATCTAGTTTATTATACTTTCAAATAAATTAATTATTTGCAGAGGTGCCACAAAAGTGGCTGTTTGCCAAAAAACATTTTTAAGGGCTTTTGTATTCACTCCTGCACGACAGAAATGAGATATGTAGCTTATCCAAACACACAAATTCAATCTGGCCGTTTGTTAAATTACTGTGTGGACATTTGCCCCGATAAGATTGGCTTTGAAGAATGAAAGTGATTTGAGCATTAAGGCCTGCTGTCTAAATGAAGCCTCAGCCACTGTGGGACCAGAATCCAGTCTCAGCCTTTTACTTCAGTGGAATGAGTCCACATTTTCAATCTGCCATTGCACATTTGCTGTGAGCTATAATATTAATATGAGAAAACAAAACAACTCTGTTGACTTTCTCACTATCTTTACCCTGCTTGCCATGTCTGTACACAAGTCATTTAAAACCGAATTTGTTTGCAGAGGAGAACTGCCAAAGAACTGGCTCATTAAGATAATGTCTTCTAAAATGGAAAATAAACTGAGTAAATCAAATATGTTCTACAAAGCTGTTATTTACAGTGTACATAAGTAAGTTTGTGAAGTTCCAGAAATACCTCAGATGTTCCATTTATTTCTGAATAGAGCACAAATGCATAACTTTCATACTAGAATGAAATGTAAATATTCTTATGATATTGCAAAGTATTCAATCAGACTTCAGCAACCAAGGATAATGCAGTCATAGTGTTGCAATCGCAGGAAGGCTACTGGCCCCTGACCCCTGATCCCTGACCCCTGACCCCCAGCCCCAGCCCTCAGCCCAGCGATACGCTGAATGACGCACCATACGCACCTGACGTCCACAGGAAATGAAACCAACATGAGTCTGCAGGAATTCCCTGGTGGGGAAACTGAAAGCTGAAAACTGTGAAGTCTCATCCATCACAGACCGGCCTGCTCACCCCCCTCAGGTTCCTGGACGAGCCCGTGTCAGTGTGACGTCTGGAGGCTCCAGGCGTTAGCGTTAGCGATAGAGCTGACCCACATTCCCGACGTCTTCAGCGTGTTTCTCTGATCTCTCTCACTCTCTGAAAAGACCACCGCACTAGACAAGAGCGCTCCGGTCCCCCTTCCACAGATCATTTCAGAAAGCGGTTTCACACTCTTTGCGTTTTTCACAAACTGTGGCGGTTTGGCGGATACATCGGAGTGATGAATGTTCTACGCGGCTTGTTTATGCATCATTTAGCGCTCAGTCCTGTCGGGTGCCTCCAGGCATGCCAGGAGCGACTTCACAGATGAGATTTTGGGGTTTGGTTGCCCTAAATGTGGTGCTTCAGGAGATGACATCTGTTCTATGTAGTTTTGATTATTTTCAATTACCAGAAAGTACAATAAATAAATAAATACATTTTTAAAATGAGCAGTAATGACTCGTGTCACCCGTTCTCACCCACACTGATTAACCAGCTCAGTGCACTCATCCATGATCCAGTAATGAAGTGATACCCTACAGGTCACACTAATATCACAGGGGACTTAGCGCTGACTGGGGGAGGGGCATATTGACAGCTTCTGGTAGGTCCTTGGTTTGGTCCTTGGCCCCCTCCTCCCCTCTCTGGGGTGTGTAAATCCCCCCCCATGGCCTGTCTGATCACTGCTATGCTGATGACGCACACGTTTTTCTCTCCTTCCTCCAACACACTGATCTCTGCATGCATATCAGCACGCCTCCAAGACTCGCCAAGGCTGGATGGCAAAACATTGCTTGAAGCTCATCTTGGCCAAAACTGAGTTGCTGCACTTCTCGGCCAAGTTAACTCGTTTGGCCTCCCGTTCACCCGGGATGGCACAGCAGTGTCAATCTCTCCATCTGCTAGGAATCTGCCAGGAGGGGCGCTGGACCGAAAACGCACTAGGAACACCAGAACCAAACAGAATCCCCCCTGTGTGCAGATTCATCTGCAAAAAGATTGCTACTGCATTGGGGAAAACATTATGCTGCCAAGTTATCCATATGGTGCTTTGATTCTCTGTCCGTGCCTGTGCAATACTGTGCATCTCCAAATCAGCATCTCATTTGCACGGTTCCACATACAGGCCTGTCGTTAACAAGAGCTGTAGCAATGAAACTCAAATCAACTACAAGGCTTTGTGTCCTTAAGCTGTGGCAGATTAAACATTAGGCTACTATTTGTAATGAGAACACACAGAGTTGACCTTGTCCTGCTGTTGTATGAATTAGACGATAAAGTCCTTTTTTTATTACATTACCAGGATGACAGAAAGTCATCTTGAAGTTGCAAACGTGTATTAGCAGTGATTTGATGTCTTCCTGTGCTATGGGGAAAACAGAATTTAGCATGCTGGAAATTTGCAACCAGTGCAAGTTTAAGCTTAAGCACCACAGTTAAATATGTCAGACCGCTATCAGCATCCAGCACCATTTAACTGATGTGCCTGAGTTGGGCACATCCAATCAGATTACAGTTTGCCATGCCAAAAAAAAAAAAAAAAAGGTTATTTTTTTCTCTCAGACTTTGAGTCTGTAACAGAGACTAATAATTAAAAGAAAAATGCACTGGAAAAGTAGACAAAATACCCATTTACACTAGCAAAATATGATAAGGTGTATTATTGAGCAGTCTTAAACCTACAGATGGTTGGATTTTATTAATATTCATTACAATTGTCGTGAACAATTAAATAGGCTTAGTATAACACTATCCCAAATCGTTGTAACTCAGTTATGAAATGAAATATTAAGATGAATTAAGGTCAAAATAAATGCGAGCATAAAGAAAAGCCTTTTAGAAAGTCTCCATTTTGCAGTCTCCTCCTGTAGCCCTGAAATGGCCTGTGGCCTGCAGCGCTACTTGACCGTTGAAAACGCAGCGAATGCCCCCAGCGGAGCAGCGTTGCATCATGTGACATGCGCCCGCACTTAATGCCTCATGTTATTGTGCCCCCTCCTGTTAATTTTAGATTCCTTTTATTCCCTCTTTTCAGGTCAAACAATTATGCGCTGTACATCTAGGACGTCATGTTTTGTTCTCTAAGTGTGTCTGTGAGGGCAACGTTTTTTTTTGCCTTCACGTATAACAGCGTTAACACAAAAGTATAATTGTAATATTATACTTACGCAAGAAAATAGAACGCATAACGCAAGGCTTGAGCACTTCAGTTTATTGGTGGCCGAGTTGGACCCTGCCAGGAAGCTGGAGTTTGAGGATGGCCTGTTGTGACCGCCTTTGCTTGCTGTACATCGAGGAAGAAGAGGTCTCAGCGTGAGACCTTTTATTTACGTCATGGTGGCGGTGTTTTGCATAGCCTCGTGTATAACTGGTGATGCTTTGTCTTTGCCTTTTGTTCTCTTCCTGTAAGCGAGTAGGCCAGACAGTGCGTGTTATTGCTACGAGCACAGCCCCAGCCACCATGCGGTTTCTCCACTGAGTCGCAATAAACCTGGGTGGTATCGTTTTATTT
Source organism: Anguilla anguilla (assembly GCF_013347855.1). Lineage (NCBI taxonomy): Eukaryota > Metazoa > Chordata > Actinopteri > Anguilliformes > Anguillidae > Anguilla > Anguilla anguilla. The sequence goes on from NC_049210.1 coordinate 47,335,319, forward strand.
TGAAAGTTAGGCTACTGTGTAAATTATCTCAGTGGATTTGTTTGTGCAGACGACGCTGATTCTATAATAATAATGTTGACGTCAGTTTGTGTTCGAGTCAGTTGTTGGATGTGACTTAGGCCTAAGCAGTCCACAAAGCCTCTACTTCATGACTTCTGTTGCTGCTGCGACCGTAGTCCATGTAAATGCCTGGAGTTGATCAGGTTATTTGCTTGTGCTGCTGTGTGTGTTTGAGTGTTGCGTCTCTTCCAACAGGATTTCCGCCCCATCATTTCCCTAAATCAAAGCAATTCTAAAGTGGTTATTTTGTCATGGTGTCACATTAGCCATGCCACCTTGTTCAGTGCTAACGCAGTTCGATATTGTCTGTCCACTGTGTTTTTCACCAACCATAGAATGCGTGGGTGGCTTCAACAGTCATGATTAATGCAACAGTCAAAAGCCATGTGCTTACCTCTATAACTGCTGCACTACTGAAAAAGAACACCTTAATGGGAATGTTAGTGAGAAACAGCCAGGCTTGGAAGCAGCGCAACACTGCTGACACTGGGATCTCGAACCTGCGACCGCGTGCACGTTCTACACAGGAGAGAGACTCTTTGAGCTATTCCCGTCTGGATCAAAGGCAGCCTCCTCCCCCTTGGACTGAGAGAGAAGGAACGAGGCCTTCTCTTAAGCTGCCCCCTGCCAACATCAATGCCACGCTCTTATTTTAGGCACTGGCTCATCGGTTGCTCCTGGGAAGATGGCCGACTGTCTGCTGTATCACCACAGAAACACGTAAAATATGACATTTCGCAAGCTCACAAACAACCACACATCCATCTATCCATCATCTATACCCGATAATCCTGGGCAGGGTCGCAGGGGGTGCTGGAGCCGATAGCTCACAAACAGACCAAAGACGTTTCTGTGAAGACACGGGCCTAAGAGAATTATTGGGAATTTTAGTTTGGGCAACAAAGCTAAAAGAGGTACAAACAAAATATATGAAAAACCAAGTTAGACTGTACCTTCGAGCCCAAAGGGTCACTTTACTCCGCTCCTTCCTGTGGACCTGAGAGTGAGTCAGCGCCGTTAGCTAGGCTAATCTCTCACTCGCAGTATAGATCCAGATTAGTCCAGGGTCACTTTGTTACAGCAGCCTCTCTCGGCTCAGTCCTCCATTAGGTTACCTCAGCACTAAACCCTAATGATGCTGTTCAGCAGAGTGACAGAGCCTGGCTCGTGTCTATAAAGACCGGATGACTTCATTTCCAGAGACTTACGGTGGTGTGATAGGAGCTGATGTCCGGGATATTTCGTTAATGATATTGACTCAGCGGTGTGTTAGCCAGTCCTCCTCTTAGGAGCCCCCCTATGTCCCCCTCAAGACCGGCAGGAAATTTAATTACCTGTGTGAAGCCTTGTCACAGCCCTGGGTTCTTATTTACCTGTGTGAAGCCTGTCACAGCCCTGGCTTCATATTTACCTGTGTGAAGCCTGTCACAGGCCCTGGGTTCATATTTACCTGTGTGAAGCCTGTCACAGCCCTGGGTTCTTATTTACCTGTGTGAAGCCTGTCACAGGCCTGGGTTCATATTTACCTGTGTGAAGCCTGTCACAGGCCTGGGTTTGTATTTACCTGTGTGAAGCCTGTCACAGGCCTGGGTAAAAGGGCCAAACACACTCACACACTGACTGACAGCGGTCACACCGGATCTGCTAAGCCACCTGTGGAGAACATTAACCAAGACATCCTGCACAGACCCACAAGGAGCAATACTGCGGTTGGTTTTTCAACTTTAATCAAACCAAGAAAGGTTCTCTGAAGTCATCCTGGATAGGTTTCCACGAAACGTACAAATAAGTTAAAATTAAACCCTGTCACACAGCATAAATGCGATGATAGTTTTTTTGTACCCAAAATTATGCTAAATTCCTATCTGTCCTATCTGACTATTTATCTCATTTATGGAATTCACAGCCAGTCTAAAGGGGAAGCCCCCCCCCCCCCCCCCCATGCCCCCCCGTTAAATCTCAACAGCAGACACAAGTCCTCATGGAGCAGGTCACCAGTACTAAGCCCCTTTTTCTCTTTTTTTTTTTCCAGCGACAGCCGCATCCCTTCCTGTCTCTGCGAGCAGATGTTAATGTTTTATGCATCGCGTCCCTTACGAGCTCGCCAGTCAGGCCAGGTTCGGACCTGCGCTTCAGGTCCTCGCGAAAAAACAAACAAACACACAGCCAGCTGATTCCTGGAATCCAGTGGTTATGGAAACTTACCGTTGTGCACGGTGGAAAAACAGGTGTGACTTTTTTGACCTCGGAGTTAATGCTGCACTTCAGAGGTGCGAAAGCAGACGCTCAGAATTATCCAGACACACGTTCTGTTCCGCATGGAGAGGCCGCTCGGATTTTTCCATCTGCTGGTGAATCCTAATGATGCCAGACTCACCCAACAGAACGCTGATGCTTCTGATGCTTTCTCCTGTTGCCTTTTTTTTCATTCCCAAAATGTCCTGTGTGATTAGTGATGGGATTGATCCCCGTCTGACCACAAATCTCGATAACCTTCACTTTAGGAACTGTGACAATCCAAATTCCACGTAAGAAATCCTTTTGAGGAATTCTGAGCAACATTTTTATAGATTTCATATTTCTTGCATGTCATATGTGCCTAATTTTTATATAGTTGCCTCTGCCAAATGAAAATCAATCTGAATGTATAATCACAGCCCAAAACAGGCCTATTCTGGAAAATAACAGTTGCGATTTTGCGTGCCTCCATCTGGATACCTGTCACTTTGACAGCTCACTCTGCAGGATCTATTAATATTTATACTTGTTTTTCTGAAATGTGAGTCAGTTCTCTCTCGTTACAGCTGGACTAATTGCAACGCTTGTAAGTACACTTTCATCCTCATACTGGCTGCAGATTCACCCGCACATACCGCCTCGTTTACAAGACGATCTTACCATCAGAATTTAATTTAAACTGCGGCTTATGCAGAAATCCACGACCAAGTGGTTATTTATAAGATCAGAATGTGGTGTGCATGCGATCTCATCTCTACACAATGTTTACACCAGATGTAAGTCAGTTACCTGCTGGTTATGTCACGGTTGAGGGCTGTGGGGTGAACACTCAAAATGGGCTGTGCGCATGTTTAAAGAACAACATTGATTATCAATTTTTGATATGAAGAGATATCTTTTTTTTTAGTCCTTAAACATTGATAAAAAATGTATATGAGAAAAACAAGTTAAATTAGGCTGAGTAAGAAATGGTGAGTCTGTTGCATTACACTGAACAGAAAGGTTCAGTCTCATCACCCTGAATGAGTATCCACTGCCATCCCAGATAAAACTCGGCTTGGCCTCCTGCAAAGAGCTCGGAATAGCAACAGACACAACCGCTGATGTCATCACTTCCACTGCCCTGCCCTTGGACAGAGATCAATCAGCCACAGAGCGATCAATCGGCCACAGAGCGATCGATCACCCTGATGGGCTGATGGGTAAAGAGAGACTGAGGTCACCGCGAATGCGTGCCATCGCTCCCGGGTCACATGACATCTGAGACCGTGAGGAACAGGCCCGGTTTCCGCGGGTTACCGCTGCTTCCTGTGTGTCGATCAGGAATCAATAGGCAGTTGCCCACTGGGCTCTGTTCACTGGGGAAAAACAATGGCATGATACAATGGCCATAAAATGGCCGTCGCTGCATTAGTATGAAGCTATTGGCAGGAGCGTTAATTGCTTGTGCGGAACATTGCTGAAATAAGGCCATCCTCATCTAAATCAGCCCACATCCTGGGTGTTTATCGGTGACAGGTGGCCGCTGGGTTATTACACGAGTAAATACACGAAGAGTTGGAAAACATGGAGCTGCTCGGCTGTTTCTCCGCAACTCATTAACTTTTCACTGACTAATGAAAGTGGGCTGCAGTTACTTTATTCAGTCCTTTAATGTTATGAGTTCAGGATCTGCAGCGATTAACAGAAAACAATAGTGTACACGCTGAAAAAAAATTAACCAAAATTAACAAATGTAAAATATGAGGACCAAACATACAAGCAAAATTTGATAGTTGCAAAAAGTAAGAGCGTTGTTGGCAGGGTTGGAGCCAATTCCTGGTCAATTTGGGAAATGAATTGAAATTCAGTTAATGAAGGGATCTTTTAATTAATTACTTAAATTGAATTTCTGTTCGTTTCCTTAATTGTCTGGACTGAAATTAATGCTTATCTCTATTTGATTTGCAAAATCTACTATGAGGAGTGTGCAATGAAAAATACGTATGAAAAAAAATGTTTCTCGGTTTCTCAGCTAAAACTGGACCTTTTTTGGACTAGACTGGGGTTCCCTGTGTTGGGGTTGGATGGAAGCGTTTGAGTGAGTCAGTGAGGAGCTAAGGTGCAGTTATTGTTGGTAAAAATGGCCCCACGGTAAACCAACACGTTACCTTGTTTTTTAAGATGGTTCAATGAGAGCCTGTGCATGATCAGCACTCTCTGAAACATAACACATGCACTTCTACTAGTACATGTCATTTCCAAGAACCCTTGTAGCCTTGCGTTAAATCTTTAAAGGAGATCCACGCTGCGAGCAGGGTTCGAACCTGCGCGGGGAAACCCCATTGGATTTCGAGTCCAACGCCTTAACCTCTCGGCCATCGCAGCCCTGATGGTGGTTTCAAAGTAGCTCAAAGTACAATCTACCCTGTGGTATGTTAGGCTGACTAACTTACAGGTGCCTGGTGTAGTGGTTGTCATGTCTGCTTGACAAAACAAAGCCCTTAGTTCGAACTCCAGTGACATCATGCCCTTCTCCTACAGGAGGGCCACGCAGCTCAGGTCCTGGAGGGCTGGTCTGTGTACTGGTTTTGGTTCCAACCAATTATGTTAGCTTTAGTTTTCTGACATCTCTGTGAACTAAATTGGTTCACTCCTGTCCTTGAACACAGGAAAATCTTCCGGAAAAACGTGTAGTTTGTGGCTGTAGCGGGTGTTCGTACAAATGTCGGATTAAGGTATGATTGAGATATATAATTAACAGCATAAGTTGGCACGAGATCCTGAAATGGATTGACTCTTGTGCTCCCTTGTCTTGCAGTCAGTGTTACACGCGGAGACCTACTTCATGAGATCATGTTATTCAAGAAACCTTTAGAAGACGAGCCACGCTCGAACCTGCGCAGGTAAATCCCAGTGGATTTTAAGTCCAACGGCTTCACCACTCAGCCATCACAGTCAGCTGAGACGTTAGCTTGGCTCAATGAAAGCACGTGATTGATTGACATTCTGTTCACTTCTATAAGATCGTTAAAGACAGCGTACGCTGCGAGCAGGGTTCGAACCTGCGCGGGGAAACCCCATTGGATTTCGAGTCCAACGCCTTAACCTCTCGGCCATCACAGCTACGAGAACTGCACTGTTGTTTGAAGATGATCCAAATTACAGTCTGTATGGTGGTATGGCAGGACAGCTGGCATGCTGCACCCCTTTTCCAGCTATCTGTAGGTACAGGCCATAATGCAATCCCATGCTCACTAAACACTGTATGGCTTCTGAATTATTGTTATTATTACTGTACAGTGGAGAATCTGATCCATAAAAATACAATTTGACAATAAACGCACATTCCTGTTTGAAGGTATGTGTGTGTGTATGTGGTAAATTGATGCTTGTGAGCAAGGGTGCTAAAGTACTACTTTTAACCTATTTATGGCCCTGTGTTTTGCCTGATTCACAGATTCTACCCCACGACATCTGCTTGCTTGCTTATAAATTATCGGCATCTGAAATGGTGCATTATCCATGTTACCTGCTTTCTTGTGATAAAAATGAACTGTATCTGACTATCTGATGTAATTCAACCTGAAACAGACAAAAGCAATGCTGGATGGATTATTCTTATCTAACATGACTCGCTTTTTAATCACATAATGTGTGATATAAAAAGAGAGAGAGATTCTAGGCAGCTGGCCATTTCAGAGTACCTTTCTCAGTCCCAATTTCAAACTCATCAGCTTTACTTGTGCTTTAAAACAGAATGGTGATAGTGAGACAGGTATACATCTTTTTTGAGCTGTCACTGCCATCTAGTGGTGCAAAGCAGGAATGCATTTAATGGAATTGTATTGCATTTAAATGAAATGCATTCCTGCTTTGCGCCACTAGATGGCAGTGGGCAAATTAAAAGATGCAAACTATTCTTTTACGTTTACAATTAAGTATGGATTTACCTCGTCGTCATTATTTCATATTAAAATCTGGTTTTGGGATTTCAGGAAACTAGAGGAACTGAAGCCTGTGATTTGAATGTAGTTTGAGTGCACAGGACCACTGGCTCCCACATATTTGGACAAAACATCTCAATGTAGAGCTGAGCATTTCTACTAAAAACATCTTGACTGACTGAAAAAATCATGATGACTTCATTTTTGGACAGAATTTCCTTTAACTTGTCCAGACACTTTCTAAATGTTATGCCAAAGATAAAAGAGGCAAAAGCTTCAAATTCACTTTACAAAACAGAAGTATCACGTAAAATGCAATATTTACATATTTATTTGAAAACAAAAAATGATGCAGACAGACAAAACAAATCAAGTAACAGGGTTTTCAGAAGAGAACGGCACCAATCAATGTTGCCTAAAAGAATAAAATGTATGAACACCTCTTTTCAAGGGCCAGAATACGTACAAAGACTGGAGCATGCCCGAAGATTAAATCACAGGGTAAAAAAAAGTCTGGTTCTGAGGATAAAAGTAAAACTTTTAAAAGCTAAATATGCCTTCTGAGCATGCGATACAAACTCTGGAAATGATGTTTAATAAAATGGTTAAAAACTAACAGCAACAACTGAGAGCACATCTGAAAACAAAATGTTCATTTAAAAATAATAAACGGGTTCAAGCTGCTTTCATTACTGAACCTGAGAACCTCCAGACTCTGCAGCAATTCATCCCTGTATGCTTGCTTTACTTAAGAAACAGCAAACTCCTGCAGAAGCAGCAGAGCTTTTACACACTGCTATACCACTATGACCACAATTTGGTAAAAAAAAAAAACAAAACAAACCCCCTTTCCAATCACAATCATGACAGACGATACACTAATTCAAAATTCTCTCAAAGTTCTCTCAAAAAAATGATCATCCCTAAAAAAGCAAAGGCTAAAATAAATTATCATCCCTGTATTAGACTGACTCGGATAAAGGCACTTCTGAACTGTATTAGACTGACTCGGATAAAGGCACTTCTGAACTGAGGAACAGCGTAAGGCGGCCATCACAGGATGTCCTTGGCTGTGGAGTTCAGGATCGCGTCTCCGCTCACCTTCCTGGACAGTTCACTCTGAAACAGGAGGACACACACGGTTAAACTCCCATAATGCAACATAATTATGCATTTCTTCATTTCTTTTTATTTTGTTCTTAGAACTGCACACACACACACACACACACACACACACACACACACACACACACACAAATGCCACATGCAGGCACAAACACACACACAGACCTTTTTACTTCAAGGCAAGCACATTCACAATTTTACATTTTATCTAAAAAAATAAAAAAAATGACTGCACCTACAAACATCCCTACACACACTGTACTGGAGCAGTAAGAAGCATATTAAGGGCAGTTAAATTCGCACTGCTAATGCAGAACTCGGTTAGCAGAAGTGAAATACTGGACTGAGGGCACCCAGAGGGTGGGAGGAGGGCGGGAGGAGGGCTCACGGTGAACTCCGAGTAGCTGCCGACCCTCGAGTGCTTCTTTTCGCTGCTGAACTCCTGCAGGGGGGTGCGCTGGCTCACGTCCAGAGTCCTGTTCTTCTGCTGGGTCTGAGGAGGGGGGGGGGGGCACGGGGAAAGGCGTGGGGAGATCCACACATGACTCTGGAGCCTTAGGCTCGCATCCATAAGACACCAAAATCAAATGAATCCCCCTGATCCCCCTGTACACAAGGCAGACGCTCTGTGTCTCTCACGATGATCACGGGTTCCGTGAGGGACATCCTTCTGTAATGCTTTTCTCAGTTTAAAAAGGTTAAAAAAAAAGCACCAATTATATTCTTTATATTCAAAATGGAGCTGGTCTGAACTTTGAGCTAATGTAAAACTTCAATGTTTACACTGCTAGCGTAGGATAGCGTAAAGCTGACTTCAGTATTTACACTGCTAGCGTAGGATAGCGTAAAGCTGACTTCAGTATTTACACTGCTAGCGTAGGATAGCGTAAAGCTGACTTCAGTATTTACACTGCTAGCGTAGGATAGCGTAAAGCTGACTTCAGTATTTACACTGCTAGTGTAGGATAGCGTAAAGCTGACTTCAGTGTTTACACTGCTAGCGTAGGATAGCGTAAAGCTGACTTCAGTGTTTACACTGCTAGCGTAGGATAGCGTAAAGCTGACTTCAGTGTTTACACTGCTAGCGTAGGATAGCGTAAAGCTGACTTCAGTGTTTACACTGCTAGCGTAGGATAGCGTAAAGCTGACTTCAGTGTTTACACTGCTAGCGTAGGATAGCGTAAAGCTGACTTCAGTATTTACACTGCTAGCGTAGGATAGCGTAAAGCTGACTTCAGTGTTTACACTGCTAGCGTAGGATAGCGTAAAGCTGACTTCAGTGTTTACACTGCTAGCGTAGGATAGCGTAAAGCTGACTTCAGTATTTACACTGCTAGCGTAGGATAGCGTAAAGCTGACTTCAGTATTTACACTGCTAGCGTAGGATAGCGTAAAGCTGACTTCAGTATTTACACTGCTAGCGTAGGATAGCGTAGAACGCTCAGAGGGCTCTTACCTTCTGAGAGGACAGTGTGGGCCTGATGGACACACTGAGGAAGGCGCTGGGGGTGCTGCTGCTGGAGCTGGACGAGCTGATGCTGTTCGTACGCAGCATCGTCTGGTTGGGCCCCTGCAGGGAGAAACAGGAGAGCAGACTGTTTCAGTTTGAAAGGCAGCCTTCAAAATGCTTAACTGAACTAATGTGTGTAACATTTGGGTCTGGTAAAAGGAACTCAAATTTTCATATGCAAGTATGCGGCATTGGGTTAAAATGGCGCCGTCAAGAGATGCTACCTTTCTAGTTTTGCTGGGTGTCACACCTCCACTGGCTCCAGTTTGGGATCTCTTCCCCTGAGCTTTCACTGGAGTGCTCTCTCCTTTCTTTGTCATCTGGAATTAAACCAAAATTAAACCAAATTACCCTTTTCACAGAAATCACCGCTAGAGGAAATGAACATGGCCTTTGCCTTTCCACAGTAAAACAGATCACAGCAGGTTCTGTAACGCCATTTTGAACGGCCTGAACAGTGCAGGTTAAGTGGGACTCAGCTGGGCTGAACGCACGCGCTCAGTCTTCTCCTTCCCCCGCTGCAGCTGGAGCTCCTCCCACTGGCTGGTGATGCGGTCAGCGGCCCTCTCGCCCCACACCAGGAAAACCGTCCCATGATCCTTCTCCCAGGCCGTCGCCCCGCTCCTCAGCTCCTCCTCCAGCTGCCCAGGTACAGCCCCAGTATTACTCAACCCACTCAACCCATCACCATTAAAAACTCAACCCACTCACCCCATCACCATTAAAAACTCAACCCACTCATCACATCACCATTAAAAACTCAACATATAGCACGCTTATATAGGAGTCTATATAAAGAACTCGGTTTAAAAATATTATATCAACATGCATGGTTACTGTTAAAATGGAATAATAATAACTGTAGCACACAGGAAAAAGAAAGATACTTATTGTTCGTCACTTTAGATAAAAGCATCTGCCAAATAAATGCAGTGTAATGAAAGACAGTTGAGTTCTGTGGTACCTTGGGAAGCAGCTTCTGAACTCTCACCCTCTCCTTGGCCTCTTTGAGCAGAGCGCCCCCTCTGTTGGAGAAGCGATTGGGATCGGACGCTTTTTTCTATCGGAGAGAAGGGACAGACATGGCTACACACAAGACACTGCACCTACGCCACCTTCATAAGACCTGGTGTTATTCCACTCAAATTAAAACGGAGCGCTAAAATGTTTGCCAGCTAGCCAAGCTTTGACCTTTGCCCTTTGTACTGGCCACACCTCAAAATCGTGGAAGAGCACCCAGTTTTTGTTCCACCTCTCCACGGTTTCCAGCAGGGGGCGAGCTTTCTCGTAGAAGGCCTTCACTTTCAGCAGCTCCTCGTCGTGGCGGGACAGCAGCTCCTCTGTGAAGCTACCTGTGGGTCACAGGTGAGCGGGATCACACGCAGCAGTTTTAAAAGCAGCCAGCAGAGGGCAGTAGTGCTTGCAAGTGCGGCACTCACTGCTGCAGAAGTGGGTGTTGAAGGGCTCTCTCTGCTTGGGCCCGAACATGCACCGGTCCCACAGCGCCACCAGCTCCTGCCGAATCTTGTCGATCACCTCCTCCATCTTGGCCTTCTGCAGCAGGGCGAGCCGATCCACCTCCGTTTGCCACTGCGCGGAGATGACGGGGGTCAGAGGTCGCCAGCGCGCTGGGGCGTGGCCGGACTCAGGTGAGGTCACAGGTGAGGGAAGAGAGGCTGACCTGCGTAATCTCCTCAGACAGGGTCCTGGGGAGGGCGTCCCGAAACGCCCTCTGCTCCTGCTCCGGGCTCTCCAACCGGGCCCACAGGCACAAGGCCTTTCCCCTCAGCTCATCTCTGAGCGCCGTGAGCGACTTTCTCTTCATCTCCAGCTGTCCAAATAATACACACACACACACACACACACGTTAATCTACCTGGATCTGCTAATGTCTACAAGCAATAGCACAGATGTCCCACAGTACCACAGACGTTCCGCAGTACCACAGACGTCCCGCACTACCACAGACGTCCCGCACTACCACAGACGTCCCGCACTACCACAGACGTCCCGCATTACCACAGACGTTCCGCACTACCACAGACGTCCCGCACTACCACAGACGTCCCGCACTACCACAGACGTCCCGCACTACCACAGACGTCCCGCACTACCACAGACGTCCCGCACTACCACAGACGTCCTGCACTACCACAGACGTCCCACGCTACCTGGCACAGCAGCAGCTGCAGGGCTTTGATGTTGTCGTGCGTGAGCAGGAAGGTGTCGGTGTCGTCACACACGGCCTCCTTCTCCAGACTGGTCTCCGGCTCGTGGCCCATCTCCGCCATGACACCCCGGATGTCCTCCCTGAGACCCGAGAACACCACCACCCTGCTCCTCTAGGGGGCGGCAGAGGAAACAGTCCATCCATCAATCACGCTGGAAGGTAGCTAAAATCAAACTCTGATAAATACCATCATACTGGGATGCCAATGTTTGTGCACATGCAGGGCACACACACGCAGGGCACACAGTGAGCACACACGCAGGGCACACACTGGGCACACCTTCTCCTGGCCCAGGGTGTGGATGTGCAGGCGCAGCTCCTGCAGCTGAGCGCGGGTGGGCAGGCTGCCGGGGGGGAGGTAGAAGGGCGTGGCGCTCAGCTCCTCGCACAGCTCCTCGTCCTGCTCCTGCAGGGTCCGGAGCTCCCTCAGACGCTCGCCCCGCTCCTTCTCCAGCACCTCCACCCGCAGGCGCAGGTTCTTCTCCATCTGCAGCACGGTGAGGTCATCCTCCAGCTGAGGGGCGCGAGAAATGCGTCAGCGAAACGGACCACGCAGCGCGAAAACCGTCACACAACGCTAAAACAATCACACAGTGCTAAAACCATCACGCAGCGCTAAAACCATCACACAGCGGTAAAACAATCACACAGCGGTAACACAATCACACGGCACTGAAACAATCACACAGCGTTAAAAACCATCACAAAGCGCTAAAACCATCACCATTTCTGCCTTGAGCCGAAACAAAATCAGTCTTAACTTACTTCAAAAGGTTCCACAGACATCTCCATACTCAAGATCTCCAGCTGCTTCTGGAAAGTGTTGATATTGTTTCCAATGCGTTTCTTCAAATATTCCTCCTCTGAAATCATTTGATTCAGAAGACCCTTCAAGAAAGGCCAAAACGGGAAAACATTTATTTTAGAACTAACGGTGAAATGCAGGAAATTCTTCTCAGTTATGCAAAATAGAACATTTCCCATTCAATTTTTTTGGAGCAAGATAATCATCTAGGCTAAGCAGCAACAACAACAACAACAACAAAAACAAAGTATGACTGAAGACAAGAAAATGTTAACGTCTTCAGTGATGACAGGAGAAGGGCGAGCCGCAGCCGGCATTACTCAGACTCCGTATACATACTCTGCAGGTAATGTCAAACAAGAGCGCTTCCTACCTCAATGTGCTTCTTCACAGTCTGCATGCGCTCCACCCGCTGGTCCTCCATGATTCCGATGCTATCCCAAATGTCCGCTAGTCGTGCCATTGCCAGATTGATCCCTGACACAAGGGAAAATGCAAGAGCTTCGCTACAGATAGAGAATAAATACTAGGTTAGTCCATCGAACTTGCATTTCCCCTCAAATGAGCAGTTAACAAACCATTCATAAGTAACTATTTTATAGTCTATTTCTGACATATCGTAGGCCCATCCCGCCCCGACTTTGCTCGTACAGTTCACTTTTGATCTTAAAACGAGATTTGCTTGCTTTTAACCCGAGATTTGATTTGACGTGTACTGCTTATTTCAACTGTTACATAGTTAACCGCAACTAAACGCAAAAGTATCGTCTCGAAATCGTTAATGGTACACATCATCTGGTCTGTAACAAAACTAATCAAGTTAATGAATCAGTGCTCGTGCCCCTTACCTCTTCCGACCAGGCATAATAATAAGCGCCCGATCAAATGCTGCGATGGACGACAAACAAGGTAACTAATCTTCAGCGAAGAAAATATTTGGTAAACTTCTTATTGGTTTTCCCGGGCCGCTTTGCAGGCTGAAATGTTCCCAGTAGCCTACTGATCAGAGTTGTACGGTTGTCTCCGAGAAACTGGCACCTTTCTTTCCGCTTATTAACTGAAATTCTAAATGTTTGCTTCTTTCCGATCACGTCGACATCAAGGTGATTGGCTCATGGATGTCTCCACCTGCTGAACAATAGTACGACATAAAACCGGCGATCTGCTGATTGGGATGATGCGCGCAGAGATCTGCTCGTGCGTGCATGATTACAGGGGAAATATCCGTTAATACACATTGAGCATCATCCTAACCACATCATGCCAAATCATTGTTGGTGACCGTAGCCTATGCATCCCTTTTTGGCTGCAGTCTACCCGTTTGCAACGTGAATACGCTGGCTCCACGAACATGACAGTGACTTCAGTTTGCTTTGGTTTAACTGAGTGAAACTCTTCCCACACTGTCTGGGAGAAGTGGGCAAGATGTCACCCTGTTGCTCTTCGCCGGTGGTCGTGCTATCCCATGGAACGCTGTATCTTTGGAACTCAGGGCATTTCCAGAATCTGCGTTTTACACTGATTCACTCGCGTTCTGATCAAAGCTGTTTTAGCCCTAATATGTCAGCTCGCAAAAAATAAATGAATTATTAATTCAAAATTACAAACATTCAAAATTAAAGCCAGAATGCGTTCTTTTTTGTTTTTAGAATAACATCTTAAAGGCAAGCTTCATTTTTTGGATACTTCTCAATAAGAAAATGTTGAAAAACACCACAGAGAAAATTTTGAAGCAGGGCACGTCTTGTTCTACAGGTGTTAAGTGTTTCTGGAAAATGCAATTTTTCACAGAAGTCAAGAAGAACAAGATACCAAAATGCACAGAGATGTGCATTTGCGATAATGTTTCGTTAATTTTGGTTAACAATGCGGAAAAATAAATTCTGGCTTTTATTTTGATTTTATTTCTGCCCTGGCTATATCGAGAAATGTGCGACAAGCTAGAGCTAAAAGTTGTGAGCCTGTCACATGACCGGGTCACCTGATCAAGAAAGCAAGCGAGCCTAAATAGATCAAATGCGTGTTTTCCGAGATTTGTAGCTGTTGTTTACGTTTCCGTCCATTATGAAGAAGTTTTTATTTGGCTTGTGTAGAGAACGCAATCCGTTTTTAAAAAGTATAATATGAATGCATTGACAAATATACGTGTAAAGGAGACACCGTTTCTGATCAGATCACGATAGTTGCTACAGTCTCAAACCAGTGCACTTTCAGCATGGAAGTGACACAGCATAACATTGAATTGCTACTGCTGTTTTCGGTATTGTTTTCAACATATCCGAATGTTTCCGCAACTTCCTTCGTGATCACAGTGGACGCAAAAACTCCACTGAGGGATCTGAAACATTTTTGGAGGAGCACAGGGTTTTGGTAGGTTAGCTTTCCAGATGCATCTCTATTGCCAACCGTTGCCGTCTTTGTGGCTGCATTTTAAACTGTCACTAATCGAGCCAGGCTGTCTGGAATCAAATCTCGTCTGTCTGTGGCAACTCGCTCGGGCAGTTCTGCAGTATCGAACCGGCCCCATAGAGCAAGAGTGACTTCTCTGCTCAGTTGGACGTTCATATTCTGCCACATCAGCTAGACTGCACATAAATGGTACTTTTTCCGATGTGGGCGGACGGCAGCTTGAAAAGGAGCTGTTTTTTTTATTCCATACTTCTAAGCGATTATGGAACATACATATGGAGTGATGTCACTTTATTCTCTTGACATATGGGCACTTGGTTTTTTAAGCTGTTATTGATGATTAATAATTGCATTTAAAAAACTTGTTGTTTAAGCTGTGAGCCCTCCGTAAAAGTGTTCTGGTGTGCGTTTCCTTCCTCAGCCCTCCTCTTCCTCACACGCGTGCAGACCAGTATGACCTGAGCAGGGACGAGCAGCTGAACATGGCCTATGTGGGTTCGGTTCCCCACGGGGGACTCGAGCAGGTTCGGATCCACTGGCTGCTGGAGCTCCTCACAGCTCGGTAAGTGCAGGAGCTCCAGAGCTCCGGGTGATTCTGAAGTGCTGGGCTTTCGGTCCTGAACTACATTCTCCACCGGGAGTGAAACTGGAAGCATTATTGCTGCCTTACAGTTTGGTTATACTGTCATCATAATTTTAATTTTTCGTGTTTAATGAATGAATCCTTTTGTGCAATGTCTTTGCAGAGTTGTAAATGGAGTACCCCATTACAACTTTACAAAGTTGGACCAACTGATAGATCTCCTGTGGCAAAACGGACTTAGACCAGGTAACGTTGGCCTTGGAAGACATTTTTGATCTCACATCCAGGTGCTTACAACAAAATGTGTGCACCTGACTTCTTAACTTTTGACTTTTGGGTGTGTTCATTCATTTTGAAACAACATTTTATGTGTGTTTTTCAGGTTTTGAGCTGATGGGCAGTGTGTCCAACTACTTCACTGACTTTGAAGATAAGCAGCAAGTGGTGGAGTGGAGAAAGCTGGTTTGTCTTACTGCAAAGAGATATATCGGTGGGTTCACCATGGCAACATGCTGTAGATTGATCTGGATTCTGGATTTTCCCTCTCATGTTTAATGATGTGGATCACTTGAACTGCACGTTGAGTTTTCTTCCTTCCTTTGACAACTTATTGTGTCTGCTGCCCATGTCTGTCCTACTGACGCAACGTTCACGCTTGCTTGTAGAGAAATACGGCCTCGGGTATGTCTCTCAGTGGAACTTTGAAACCTGGAATGAACCGAACAATCATGACTTTGACAACGTGACCATGTCAATTCAAGGTAAACTCTGAAATGCCAAATGGCTTTGTGAACTTGGAATAACTGTAAAACTTGAACAACTGTATTGCATTTTTTACAATATACAGTACAATATTGTATCTGTGATCTCCCCAGGGTTCTTAAATTATTACGATGCCTGTTCTGAGGGGCTACGGGACGCCAGCCCCGCGTTGCGTTTTGGGGGCCCAGGGGACTCCTGCCACACGCCCCCCCATTCCCCATACTGCTGGGCCATGCTGGAGCACTGCCACAATGGCACCAACTTCTTCACCGGGGAGACGGGCGTGCGGCTCGACTACATCGCCCTCCACAAGAAGGTACTGCACCCCTCGGAAAAAGCAGGTCTTATACTGCAGCTCTCAGGTGCAAAATATAAGAAATACAATTTACTCAATGTGTTGAGACATTGTATTTCTATATTTATATGTTTCCATGTCTCCATGGAGACTTGTACTGAGAGAGCTTTTTTTTTTTTTTCAGGGAGGTGGCGGGTCCCTTCCCATCATGCTGCAGGAAATTGAGACGGTTCGGGAGATCCAGGAGCGCTTCCCCCGCTTCCGATCCACACCGGTGTTCAACGACGAGGCGGACCCGCTGGTGGGCTGGTCCAGGCCCCAGACCTGGAGGGCGGACGTGACGTACGCAGCCATGGTGCTGAAGGTGAGGAGGGGAAGAGTGCCCTTTACCGTCAAGAGATTAAGATTCTGCAATCTTAGTGCACAATATACACGTATTATTATTATTATTATTTAGGTGATCTCCCAGCATCAGAACCAGCTCATGGCTGACGCTAACAGCACCATAAACTACGCCCTGCTGAGCAACGACAACGCCTTCCTCAGCTACCACCCGCACCAGTTCACCCAGCGCACCCTGACCGCACGTTTCCAGGTCAACAACACCCGCCCGCCGCACGTCCAGCTGCTGCGGAAGCCCGTCCTGACTGCGTTTGGGCTCCTGGCGCTGCTAGGTGACTGTGTCCCGACATTTTTTAACTTCTGGTTGTTCCTGCTACATCATCCTTTCTTTATAGACTAATGCTGTTTCACTTTGTAGGCGCTGTGGTTTTCTTCTGTGCAGAATTGTACAAAGACCAGGACTACTGCATCTGACCTAATTAGTGATCTAATAATATATATTAAACATGGACTCTGGTTCACAAACAACCAGTTTATTTTTTAAACAGGAGAGGAACGACTTGATCATATAACCATTTTCAGACTGAAACACTGGAGGGCGCTGTGGGGCTGCAGTACGTTCCCGGGGAATAATAACGTTCTGTCTCATCCACAGGAGAAAGGCAGGTGTTTGCGCAGGTTTCAGCGGGGGGGAACTTGGAGGATGACACGGTGGGTGTCCTGGCCAGCGTCCATGAGCCCCTGGTCCCTGGGACCTCAGACAGCTGGCAGGCCACAGCACTGATCTACAGCAGCATGGACAACCGAACCTCAGCCTCTACCAACGATGTCACCGTCCAGCTCAATGGCTTCTCCAGTCAGAAGGGTGAGAGATTCATACGCTGTTATTCTTTTCACTGTAAACATTCAAAACGCATTATCTTTAGGAAGATTAACTTTTCTATCTGAGCGATGGTGTCACAACAAAACTATGTAATTTTCTCATATTGCTGAGCATAGAAAGCATTTGATGAGCAATACAGCGACTGTTCGTCCAGCATTTTTGCTCGTGTTAATAGAAGGATCCGGTAATCCTGGAGGCCAGTGTAACTGCTTCATGTTCGGTTTTGCAGGCCTGGTGTATGTCACGTACTACCTGGACAACAACGCCACCAGCCCCTATCAGCTGTGGGAGAGCTTTGGAAGCCCAGACTTCCCCACAGCAGAGCAGTTCAGGGAGCTGAGGAGGCAGGAGGTACGGTACAGCGAGCGGGCGCTAACTCCGTTTCCCTGCAGGAAGATTTAACCAGGGGGATTACACGTTTTACAGGCATTAGTCCACTCATCACTTATGCGGAAAAAGTGAGCGTTAAACAAATACAAGTGACTCTTTCCAGGGAAAAAGAAACAGGAAATGCACACCTCTCACTCTGTAACAGTTATTATTATGCTGTCTGTGCTGTGTGTCTCAGAAGGCCACTGTAGGCAGGGCTGGAGCTAAGGGGTGTAACATGGAATACATTCTCAGGGACTAGCGGGTGTGTGTGTGCGTCTCTCAATCTCACTCTTTCTCTCTCTCTCTGTCTCTCTCTCTCTCTCACACACACACACACACACACACGCACACAGGATGCCCGGGTGGCTGGACCTTTGCCCTTCCCGTCTGAAGGCACGCTGTCGCTGAAGGTGGTGCTTCCGGTGCCTTCCATCCTCCTGGTGCACGTGTGTGCGCTGGCTGCTGCTCAGCCCGACCAGGTGAGTGGAGAAAGGCTTCCACAACTGTCGGAATTGTGGGTAAATGCTCCCAGAATGGTCTAACCTGTTTGGAGTCTTTGCAAATGTGCGATGATTTTAATAGTGCAGATTTTAGGAAATTATAGCTGCCTTTAGCTCAGAAATTCAACTCCAAAGGTCAATATTAAATGAACTTATTTATTGTTATTGTTTATTACTGCATATGATATTGTGTGTTCACCCCATTTACGGTGTCTTTTTTTTATCATGCTAATAATGCAACTTCAAAAAAAATGGTTTGTGAGTCTACAAGTTGTCTTCAGTCTAATTCCTCCCATCCTAGGTAAATGGTTTGAACTTCATTGCCGTCACCCAAGGCCAAGTTCTGATAACGTGGAGCGATCATTGCGTTAATTCCAAGTTAGTATTAATTGCATTCAAACCTCTGATTGTTTAAGCAAACATGCACTTGACAAAGTTCAAATTGAAAGCATCCATTTATTGACCAGCCTTGTGGCCTGTCTGTTTTTCTTCAAAGATGTATAATAACCTATGAAGTAGAATTTTCCAATGGCCAGAACATGTTCCAAAGGATAAATTCTCAAGATACCATTTTTACATCGTATGTGTTTAGCCCAGGTAAGAATGCAAAGTTGATTATACATCAAAAAAATGATTTGCTGTAGTACTCATTTGAAACTCATAGTTTCATAGTTTGCACGTTGCTGATGGTAGACATTTGTCATTTCCTCACAGAAAACTTGGACGTTTGTGGGTTCTACAGAGTTCGAGCTGTGGATTACTGGGGAAGATCTGGAGAATATTCTCAGATTAAAAAGTACTCTGAAGAGTGCTGATCAGTTCGGTACTAATTACAGACTTCGGTGCTGAAAGGTACTCGTATTGTGTAAATATACATATTTTTATTTTAAACTTCTGGGTGTTATGCCAGAAGTGCCCCAGGGAATTCCATTGCAATACTGAAATTTTATAACGAGTGGCAAATCGCTTGTGTGTACGTGCAACCAAATTGCTCTCCTGAGTTCAATTTTCAAAGATGCATTTATAAATGTTCGGAGAACAACACTAGGAACCTTTAAAAACTTTTATAATTTTCTAAAATTAAAAACTATTCTCAGAATCTCTATTATTGCTGTTTTTTTTAATGACACATGGAACACTAAACATGACTTTTTCAGAAAAGCTTTGTGAAAGAGGGCCAGTGTTCTGACACTGAAGCAGGTCATATAACAGGCATGCATGTCCTATTCAGAGATTTCATTCATTTTGGATTTGATAATGGCTTACTTTAATTTTTGCAACATTTGTATAGCTTGATTAAATAATAATAGTACATTTTTGTGATCTACGTTTAGAGCTATTGGTAAATACAGTATTGCATATCCTTAGGATTTATTTAACCTGGATCCAGAAATATCAATATTGAATGTCTCTAGTGTTTAAGGCAGATTATTTCATTCTTAAATCTTTAACTCCATCTGTGCTCCAGTGTGTACTGGATCAAGGTTCCATACAACAGAGTGATGGAGGATTATGTCATAGCCCTGGGATGAAAAGTCATTTGTTTTGAATCCTTATTGTTTAAAGATAAACAAAAATGATAGTATTTTCAGATGATCCCCTTGTAATTGTTCTCTCTAATCTTCTGAAACAAGGACATGGAAAGGAAAACCTGGTGGGAGGGGCACCTGAGAAAATTCTGACTCATTTATCAAAGAAATTATCCCATTTTCGTAACGCCTGTTCTACTGTACAGAATGTACTGCACACAATTAGGCAGCCTCGTTCTGGCTCATGTCCCTCCCTCAGAAACTGGTTTCCCTCAAAGATTCTGCTTCTTGCCAGAATGACGCACCAGTCAGTGATTGTGCCAATTACTGATTGTACTGCAGAAATAAGGAAGGGACAAACAGGTTTCTTTAACCTCGGATGATCACACCCTTTTAATCAGACACACCCTCTTTCAATGTGACAGAGGCGGGAAAAATGAAGAACATAATATTGGACAATATGAATATACATGGAGAAAACTGAGAAAGCAGAAAGAGGATACATATTTATTGAAATATAAATTATTGATCCAGTGGTGATTTATTTCAGGATGGTGTCTTCATTGGCTGTTGAAAAAGCAGAGAGTTGGCCATCACATACAGCAATAACACTTCTTCACAATATGCATTCATCACTAAGCTAATGCCAAAATCATCTCTTCAAGCCATTCTCTTGAGGTCCACTGAAGCAAAAATACCCATATAAAATGCAAAACATCCACAACACCCACAAAATAAATGACTATATAAAGGCTCCAAATCATTAACAAGTGTGAGATCTAACTGACAGTGACCTTTATTTAAGCTTCAAATCTGTTCCCCAAGGTGCAGTGTATTTATGTTTCTGCTCTCAGTGATATAGTTATTTTCTGTAATGAGCTGTAAACAAAACTACTCATTTCTAATTCCAAAACTTAAATAACAAACTGCATTTATTCTTGCAGGAAAATATTAATATGCAAATGAACATTTGCTACAGTATTTGTCTGATTTCATACAGTATTGTAAGGTATGCAGCTACTCTTTATTACAGATTAATAAATATATTGTGCACATGCAGGAACACAGGTAAACAGGGATGGCAGATTTAGTAAGGGTTATGTGGTACGGAAGGTTCCAGACCCTACCTTCTGCCAGCTCCTTGGCGATGCGCTCCTGTTCCTCTCTCACCTTCTTCTCCGCCTCCTCTACCCTCCTCTCCTCCTCAGCGATGGGCTTAAGGTGGTCTGAGAATCACACCACAACAGACACAATGAAGGGGAAGACGTAATATTTATTATTTTCTTTATTTTACTTACCGGCCCACAAAATAGCAGAACATTCGTTATTTTACTCACTAAAAGTAAGCCTGCGGGTTGATAATCACAACTAACATTGCGACTCACCATATCTCCTTTTCCCGTAGATGATCCCAACCAGCAAGGCTGACCACCTCGCTGTCTGGAATTAGAAGTAGAAATGATGTAATATGCAAGAAAGCATGTAAACTGCACAGCAAACATCCCAGGGTAAACACACCACATAAATTTGTGCAAGTTACACAATTTCATTCTGTATTCTGACAGAAGCACTGATGGGCAGGGGATAGAACACCTGTGCGGATCATACGATATGTAGATGATGCAGGCTTCTGAGCCTCCTACTCCAGAGAATACAGTCTGGGGTATTCCTCTGTGTAATGTTACTATTTTTGCTTTAAGTCCGAACTCCAGAACACCAAACAGAGGGGCCACGCGTTGTACTGATTCTGAACTAAAATTATGAAATTATTTCAGCTTCTAGGTCATCATATTCATTTCCTAATATCACAGTCTCTATTGTGGAGGGCAAGTCCCACTAGAGCATGGACACTCAAATCTGGACCTCAAATTGTGCACCCCTGCCCACATGCAATCTAGTCAAGACTACTTGAGAATAAAACAAAATAATTAAAATAAAACCTTCCATGGTTCAAGCTGCAATGCAGACCTAAAAGTAGCTAGAAATGACCTCGACCTTTGTTAAGCGTTGTAAATACCCAATTGTAAGATTAACCAAATACTTCAGAAACTCCTTCAGAAAGCTCGTAAGGCCTTACAATCTCGGTAGTCAGTTAATATTAGACAATTTCCAGTTTACTATAAATGTTGACGGCAAATATGGAGTCCAAGATAGATAGCTAACGCTGACAGTGACCTTCATGCACGCCGCACAGAGCAGGCACATTGAAAATAGGTTTTTTTTAACTTAAGCTGGCCATTAGCGTTACCATATAGCTAGAACTGCTAACGGTGTGGCGATCGACTTTGAGATAGACAACGTTCAATTTGCCTACAACAACCCGCAACTTCGACTGATCAATAACTACAAAGAGTTAATATTGTAGTAAACAATTTATTTATTACTTACAAGCTGAAACTTGAAAGCATTTACCTTAATGAGTGGTGAGACTTGCACTGGAGGAACCATTTTGCAGAAGGACAGTAGAAGGTTGTGACGCAGAACGCATCACGGATATTATGTAATTCTTCTTCTTCTGCTTCCCATTTCAGACTGGTTGGTTGCCATATGGAAAATTGCTGCCTCCTGCAGTCCGGAATGTGAATTACAGCGTATTACACACTTGCCGCTTCATGGAAAGGTGTCAGTCGATGGAGGCTATGAAACTAAGCACTGCTTTTACTAATTACATGTTGATTCTCCATCGTGACTGCCTGTATTCCTTATTACACCCCACGAGGACACGTTTTATTGTTTCTGGCGATCCACACACTCCACACAAGTGCAGCGCTTTCCAGTACGTTCCAATAGATCGCATGCCAATCCACAGTGCCCAAATCTGTTCATGACTAGTTGGTCCTTGATTCCTGTCTCTGACTGCTTTATCAAATGCTAAGTTACACCAAGGAACGCTTACTCCCTGTTTACAAATGGCTGATTCAGCAAAATTTGAGCAAAAAGAAGGTTAGGGTAGAGGGCGAACTGCATGATTCAGCATGAAGAAGGTTGGGGTAGAGGGCAAACTGGTTGTGACATAAGCTTCCTAACAGGAAGTGATTATGCCCCCAGAGGCCATCCAGCAGAGGATTAGGGCTCGCAGTAATAACCATCCAGATGCCAAACAGAAATCATCCGTAGGAAATCTGTATCTAAAGAACAATAACTAGAGATTAACATGGTTCATTTTTATATGAAGCACTTGGAGATTTCTGAAAGCCAATAGGTCAAAACCCTGGCAAGCGTATATCATTTATCATGTGCAAGAGCACCCATATTAACACCCATAACTCATATGTAAAGTGTAAATTTACAAAAATGTACAAATGAAGTCTATAAAAAGCACAGGTATGCATGCTCCAGAGGTATGTACAGTACTTGCTATAGCGAGTAGTTGTAGAGCAATTTATTTGTATTCCACATACAAAATTTGTTTTGACTCGGTCTGTGCTGATGATTTTTGTTTTTGTTTTTAAGGATACAGCACATAATTTGCGCAGCTTGCGCATCTGTAGCATTATAAGTCTGGTTTGTTTCTGTGTCTTAAGGACAGTGCCAGCTGCTGTTGTGACATGATTTAATCAGCAAGCTTCCAGTCCAGTCTTTACTCTTGACCGGATCTAGACTCTCGGGCACTGCAAGGAGTGAGAGGTTAGACAGAATCCTGTTTTAGGTACAGTTAAAACACAATTACACAGCACGCCAGCATATGTGAGCGAGAGCTTTGTAAATTGTCTTTTAATACATGCACAGTAGTTTTCTATAATCCTCAGTCACTGTTGATAAAGATTCTTAAGGCTAGCTTCTAACATTTGATAATTATATGACACAAGCTTGCTTGTTACTTTACATAAAAATGACATTATATTCAGATTTGATGATGGCATATGTTTACACTGAACAACATAGGTTGTCAACTGGACCATTTTAAATCTTACAGTAGCAGATGCACTGAAAACTGTCACACCCTGAGCCACCATGGCGATTAACAGTGTGATATTTTGGCTGTTTGTGGTAAATGTGAGAAGGATGACTCACTGCTCTAATACTCATGAGCTGAGTTAAATATTTTATTTGTCTTTTTTTTTTTTTAATCCATTATTTCTTTTACAAATTAAGGATTTTTATTTTCTTTGTCTCTGTAGATATTTCTGTAGCTTTTCATTGCATGCAAATAGAGATCAGTTTTGATTCAGACGACCCGATTAAGTGAACATCATCCAAAGATTGTCATTTACATTTGTGGCATGGCAATGTAACACCTACTTACAACATGTACACCAGCACTATGTCTTTTTTTTTCATACAGTATTTTCAAAGTGACTCATCAGTTAGCTCTTATATGTTGTTTTTATTGTATCTGTATGTTACTAAAACGTTTGATGTGCCTGAGATGCAGACCCCTACCTAGTTCCCATGCTGTAGTGGTTTACTGCATAAAAGCGTAGCAGATAAATACACAAGACCACCATAAAGGAACATGTTGAATCAAATATGAATATGAATCCATCCAGTAATTGGCTGCTTTTTTGGTTATTTTTTTGAAATGATGGCAGAAAAGTGGTGATATTGAATACACTGTTGATCAGAGTTAGTTGTATATAAATCTCCTGCAGTGCTTTACTGTATGTGACTGTGCATTGTACAGTATATGACTTTATCCTCTAATCTGCTCTTAAGCACTGAAACATGTAGCTTGAGGAAAGCTGTTTATAAATTCATAAATCGGCTTCGATAATTTCAATCTTTTGCACACGCTCCTAGGCAAAAAGAAATAATTGAACCATTTTTTCCCCTAACATTCAGCCAGATGCTGCATCTTGTATCGGGATTATTTCAAACACTGTTTCACAACAGATCGTTTCCCTTGGTTATTGGGATTATTTCAAACGCTGTTTCACAACAGATCGTTTCCCTTGGTTCAAGAGGACATTTCTGTCCTCTTGACATATCAGTACAGTATGTTGATGGTTATGTGAAATTTCTGATAGAGATAATTGTTTATAAAGCAATCATAAAGCATTAATTGTTATGAAAGTGGTGATGCCATACGTTCCAATGCCTAGTATGAATAAATTCATGGAGCTTTGCAGCAGTTAAATGAAAGAAACCACTTTTCTGGCGGAGGAAAGCTGCAAGTCAGTCAGTTTTGACCAGAACGTGACCAGAGGGTTTATTCACTTCTCTTCACAGATATTTGGCAAAGAAACAAGACAATTATATTCTAAACACCATCATACAGTTAAATATAAATCAAAATAATTAAAGTTTTAAAAAAAGTCATTCAAAAAATAAGTTTACAATGATCTGGCTGAACTATAGAACAGGGTTTGAAAAGAACACAAAAAAAAAATCCTGAATTTGAATCAAGAAAATGAAATTCGTCCCACACACAGGTGAAAAATCCAGGATCAGAAACTAGATTTGAACTAACTTGTGTATTCAGCTGGCTGAGTTCATAGGTGGTAGAAACACAAGGCAGGACTTTAACTTTCTGACCTTTGGACTTTCTACCTCTGATCCCACCCTATGCTTGAACAATATTCCCCTGATATACTGGGGCAGATTTACAACTTCAGGCTATAGCTGAGTGAAAGCCAACAATGAAAATACTTCCCTCTTCTTATCGGACCAGTGGCACACAAAAGTTTCCCGGTTATCACGTTTGGCTCAGATTCTTTGTACTGTCTAGGCTTGTTATGGACATTGCACAACAGTATACTAAATGCAGCTCAGCTTACAGTCTATGTAGTGATAAAAAAGTATAGCATTTTAGTTATGCTTTCCCTTCACATACAGTACATTCTTCAGGAGAGCGGGGCGGCTGTTGATTGGTCAGGAGTGGCGAGTGCCCCCACAGCACTCTGCCATTTTCCTGGCCGCCCTTTTGGCGAACCGCACCTTGCCGCGGTTCTTGAAATTGGACATGCACTCGTTGGCCTTCAGCTTGGCGTAGTAGTCGGAGAACTTGTTGTACAGGATGGAGATGGGCATGCCGTTCAGGATGATCCCGAAGGATATGCAGGTGAAGGCGAACAGTCGGCCCAGGTGCGTCTCCGGAAACATGTCCCCGTATCCCACTGTGGATATACTGACCTGGGGCACAGGGGGAATTCAAATTAACCATGACTGCCTTTCCATAACCAAGCTCACCTGTGCACTATGTAGTGAGAAATGCACACACAAACATTACATTTCATTACATTACAGGCAATTAGTGGACGCTCTTATACAGAGCGACTTACGCAGCACTGTTGTCATTCTTTTAAGTTGTATATCATATGGAAAGTTGATCAGAACCTCTAGAAGAGATACAAGAGACACAAAGTGGCCTGTTACTTCAGATACAGCTTTACTCACCGCTGCCCACCACCAGGCGTGGGGTATGCTGGTGAAGTTGGTCTGGTGCACGTCATGCTCCACGGTGTAGACCATGGCGGAGAAGGTGAAGACGCCCATGGCGATGAAGAGGAAGAGGCAGCCCACCTGCTGGTAGCACTGGCGCAGGGTGAAGCCGAAGGCCCGCAGGCCCGTGGAGTGGCGCGCCAGCTTCAGAATGCGGAAGATGCGCATCAGGCGCATGATGCGCAGCACCTGGCCCACCTTGCCCACCTGCCCCACCGTCTTCAGGTCGCTGTCCTGCACCCCGTAGTCCTCGGTCTCCAGCAGCTCCAGCCCCACCTGCAGGTACTGCGGCAGGATGGCGATCAGGTCCACGGCGTTGAGCACGCTCCGGCCGAATCGGCGCAGGTCGGGTGTGGACAGCAGCCGCAGCAGGTACTCTACGGTGAAGAAGGCGATGCAGAAGCTCTCCACGCACTCCCCGTAGGTCCTCCCGCGCTGCCTACCAGCGGGCGGCTCGTTCTGCATCTCCTCCACCGTGTTGAGCGACATGGCCACCAGCGACACCAGCACGAAGAAGCTGGAGGCCACCGCCATCAGCTTGGCCTTGATGGAGGAGAAGGGCTTCTCCATCAGGTGCCAGACGGCTCGCCGGACCTGGCCCATGGCCATGTTCTCGAACAGCTCGTCGTTCTCCTCCATCTCCACCTCGTCCTGCAGCTCCTGCTGCACCTTCAGGTGGTCGTTGAGCTCGTCGTGCCGCTCCTCGAAGGAGATCCGGCAGCAGCGGTGGGCGTTCTTGATGCGGACGCCCCAGTAGTTGATCTCCTCCAGGAAGTTCCGGGGACACAGCTCATCCTTAATCCAGAGCATGCCCGTCCTGTAGAAGTTGAAGATGTTGTGGAAGATGTCCGGGTCCCGGTCAAAGAAGTACTCGTTGTTCTGGACGGTGTAGTCATCACAGAGGTCCAGCTTCCTGTTGTGATCTGTGTAGATAGCCAGCCGCCCAATCCTGGTTTTGGGGTACCTTGCTGCCTCCCTGGAGGAGATCTGGTACACCTTTCCCCCTACGTTGAGGTTGAGCATGTAATTCTTGGCAGGCAAGGAGAGTCTGAAAGGTGACTGGTTCTCCTCTTCCTCATACTCGGCGTAGATGTCGTAAATGTCCCTGCTCACATCCTCCATGGAATTCCACTGCTTGACCCAGCTGTCCTTAGCGAATGGGATGCTGTAGTCCCCCCCGGAGTCTCTGCCATCGCACGCGCTCAGCCCAACTTTGTAGTTAGGGAAAAGGCTTGCCCTCCTGCTCCTGAGGCTCAGCATTTTTCACTCCCGTTGGCTGGCAGAAGAAGCCGCAAAGCGTTAAGCAGGTGGGACCTCTAAATCTGGCAGCATTGCGTGTCTCCAGTACCGCTACACCAGAACGGAGGAGGCTAGCAAGAGGCAGCGCTGACCCTGTAACGCCACTGACTGAAAGGATCTGTGCACTGACAGGCTGTTTATACATTATTATCCTCTTGCATGCACTCTCCCGCTCTCAACTTCCTTTTGCCTTGTCTACGTAAATCTCCTGGGTGGACCCTGACATCCTGTAATACTGCTCTGATTGAAAATAACTCAGCAGTTGACAGGATGAACATGGTTTATATTCTTTTGTTTAAATATCGAATCTTAATATTTTGACGCCAAATTTATGTCCTTCCCCATTTCTGTTTCTGCCATAATTTTCTGGTCAACATTGCACATGAAAGAAAACAGATAAGAACCTTAGAAAACAACACCAATATTAATGGAAACAAGTGCCACTGATTTAGGAGCTATAGTGAAGATACGATACTTTTCTGTTGATGAGTTCTCAGGTGAGTTCTCATTGTGACTTAGTTCTGGTGCCCTAATCTGAATTGTACCCTTTGTGTTTTTAGGCTGGAGCGCTTTAACACTTCCTGTTCCTCTCAACCAAGGAGGTAGCAAGGAAACAGATTCATGAATATAAATGAAGTGACAATGCAGTGACAATTAAGAAAATTTGAATATAAACGGTTTTATCTCTCGAATGCAGCCAGACAATGACAAAGTCTGTTTATAAAGCTTCTAGATTGCATTGGTTAGTATACACTGAATTATATACGTATTCGCTAAATAAAAATGAAAAAAGAACATTGTCCTTGCCCTCTATACAAATATGTAGAAGTTCATTTTACTATCATTGATGCTTTTGCTAAAGGCATTGCCTTGGACAGGCGGGGTCCTCTTGCATATAGAATAATCTGTGGGTAATCCGTTATCCATTAAGAATAGGGAGATTAAGGCACTTTATCCATGGAGGAAGAAATGAACAATTACTGCAGCAGAATTATTTTTCATTGTTTATCACGAATACGGGAAAACATGCACAGTGAGGGCAATAAATATTGCTACTTGGGTGCTGATGATCAGAAATTAGACACAATAAATCCCAAGCAA
Source organism: Anguilla anguilla (assembly GCF_013347855.1). Lineage (NCBI taxonomy): Eukaryota > Metazoa > Chordata > Actinopteri > Anguilliformes > Anguillidae > Anguilla > Anguilla anguilla. The sequence goes on from NC_049210.1 coordinate 47,363,669, forward strand.
TTAAACTTTATGGGAGGGTGAACAAATCATTTGCATTCAATATGCTAATTTATACCAATGCAATTGGCATATAATTAATTTGGGTAAATAAAGGTATCATAGAATAACACATTTACAATCTCTGCAGGCATAATGCTTTAGTACAAGGTGCTTTGTTGTTACATGAAGTGCTTTAGATCACGAACACCTGAATCCCCAGTACCTGCCATTGTACAGCTGGCAGGTTGTCAGAAACTTCTGTGTTTAAAATAATCACTGCACACGAAAACTCTCTGTCCCAATTGAAAACACACGCCAAAGGTGAAATATTCCAAAGAAAGAAATACATAAAATAAAACTCTAGAAAATGAGCTATCCCTTTAACATCAAATGTGAAATGAACTCCAGAAAGTGAAATTGGAGTTGGAGTGGGCTTAACCAACTACTGTTCACGTCCACTACTTGTGGACCAAATTACTAACCTCATCGCATATTATAGGCTAGTCTTGCTACTTCTATATATTCCAAGCCAAGTCACGCTTTACCTTTAAACGCCTAGACTAATTACTTCCGCGGAAATATTTGGATGGGACACCAGCATAAAAATGGCTGCTTCTGAGTCTGGATGTGTCCATTATGTGCGCAGCTGTTTACTAAAAGTAAGGCATATTCTGTTTTTATTTTATGTACAAAATGCGTTCTGAAAAATATGTAAGCGCTGTAGTCTAGGCATATGACCAACTGTCGAGTCTAACGTTGTGCAGCGAAGTAGATCACTGTGGTATAAAACTACATAATGCTAACTACGTAGCTGGTGAACTAGGGAGTCTTGTAATAATTTAGGTCTAGTCTATGACATTTTCGTAACGTTAACCCAGTGTGTTGCGCAATGAGTTTATTGCTGCTTGCTAGTTAGGTAGACATTTCTGCACTTCTGTTGCTGGGAGCGGGTGTATTTCGCGTAAACACGTTAATAAGCTGTTCAAAAATGAGTCGCTAAGTTAGCTAGCTAATGTAACGGTGAGCTAGCTAAATTAACTGGGTACTCTGGAGTCTGGTAAAATTTTGTCTTGCGTTCTGCTAGCGTTAGCGTCAGAACTAGTAGCATGCAAAAGCAGAAAGCTGCCAGGGCTACGCCTTGCCTCGGAAAATTTTGAGGAGTTTACCTAGAAAGCTAGCAAGCTAACTCGTATGTTGTGGCTCATTGTCCGGGTCAAATTCAACAGTCAGCTCCAACATTTGTTACTTGATTTGTCGGGCAGACACAATGGTCAACGTATTTGATTATTTGCCAATTCGCATCCTTCATACGGAGGCAATGTAGCTGGATAAAAAGCAATTGCCACCCATGTTTTTATTTCCCTGAACAGCTAGCTTGAACTGCGAGGCTTACACCTAGTTTTCAGACACAATCAAAATCTTGTCTGCTCTGATCTTTTATTCCCATTGCTCTCGGAGAATGTTAATGTTCAGAAATTGTCTTGCTGAACAGGGTAATTATACTTGACACGTACGTATGTATGTAAATGGACTGCATTTATATAGCGCTTTTATCCAAAGCACTTTACAATTGATGCCTCATTCGCCAGAGCAGTTAGGGATTAGGTGTCTTGCTCAAGGACACTTCAACATGCCCAGGGCGGGGTTTGAACCTGCAACCCTCCAACTGCCAGACAATCGCTCTTACCTCCTGAGCTATGTCGCCCCTTGTATGTATTGGCTACCACCCATTGAATGTTTAAAGACGAGAGAAGTTATACAACTTTTGGATTAAGTTTAGTCATTTAAATGTAATTGGCCCGAGGTAAATTAATGGAGTTATTGTCTTCTGAAATATTCAGTCCCAAAGGCCAGGGCAGAGTCAGCCTTTAATTCAAAACGTTTCTTGATTCTTTGCCATGTCAGTATTTAAAGGCGTCGATGACAGACATTTCACCGGGCTGGTTGTGCCACTTTGAATAGTTGGCTGGCTGCTGTGCACTTGCAGTCCACCTTACGTTACACTCACAGGTGTTATGATTTGAGTTTGTTCGTACATGCAGCCTGTCTGGGTGCTCACTGAAAACTTGGGAGCCTCTGTGGTCACTTTGATTTGTCTGATTTAGGAATCGCTCTGAACTGAGCAGAGGCCATAATTTAGTCGAAAGATGGAGGTTTTTTGGTTGGTTGGGATAAAAGTGAGTCAAATCGCACAGTCTGAGATACAGGCTATAGTCTGAGTTTAGGCCTCTGGTTTAGGCCCTAATTCTAAATGGTTCGAGATAGGAAGTTGCAATTAAGGTTTACAATTATCATATTTTATTGAGGCCATGTTTTCAGATATAATTTCTTGTTGTGTGGGTGCAATAGAGATATCAGTCTCATTTTTATGGTTACTAAGTTAACCACTGAGAGCTTACAAATGACGAAACATTATGGTTCAAATGCAGTGTGCTTAGCTGGACTTAAACCCGGTTCTAATCGCTTGATTCCACCTGCGCTGTTCCAGGCTCCCTGCTGCGGGAAGTTCTATGTTTGTCGACTGTGCCACGATGCTGAAGAAAACCATCAGATGGATCGCTTCCAGGTTAAAGAGGTCAAATGCTCTGTGTGTAACACGGTCCAAACGGTAAGCTCTCGCTGCCGCCCCACACACAGTAGGGTCCTAAGAAATCTGTGTTTGCTGCTCAGTGACAATGTCAAAGTACAAAGCGAGGCTAAAGAGAGATATGGCTGGTATTCTAGGCTGAAGAGCAAGTCGTGTTCTGTGCTGAATGCCATCAACACAACATATAATGACGAGAACGTGCCATTCAGACCAACAATACTCGCCATTTTCCTTCCACAAAAGTGTACCTAGTGCTCAGTTTACCTACAAACGACAAGCCTGGTCTTGAATACCCCAGAGTTTCTGTCTCTGCTACATGACCTGGCAAGCTTTGTGACCCCAAAAAGTCACTGCTCACCTGAGTGACGTGTGTTTTAAGTTTTATTACAGATGAAGCTCTAAGGTTGTCAGCCTGGCTTTCATTACAGAAAAAAGGCAAAATATTGTATTTACTATTGTTTGTTCATTTAATCGCTTTGTGAAATCTGTTTTTACAAAGCATGCTCATGCATTTCAGTGATTCTCATTTTCATATTGTGCGGAAAAAAAAGAAAGTGTCTGGACAGTGGCTGGTTCAACAGCAAGTCAATTATCGTAGTTCATGGAGGGTGTTTACCATCTTTACAGGTCAGACCTCTTTGTGGAGCATACAGTAGCAGAGCTTTAAATACCACTTCCAGGTCATAGCTGTTTTGTTCGTTCAAACTGTAACTGGAGGCAGATTAGTCTTAATTCTTTAAAAGTGCCAACAAGCAACTTTTATGGCACAATAACCTTTTGTGTGGAAATCCTGGGATGACTCGGTCCAGCGTGCATTGCGCGTGCTGTTTCTGTTTCTGTGTAGCGTGTTGGTCAGTGTTCACAGAGCTGCCTCTTTAAACACCCAGTCTGACCCACAGAATGACCGCCGGGTACCGTGATGTGAAAACACCCCCCTGCAGTGTTGATGTGGCTTTCTCCTTTACCCGTGCAGGCACAGCAGACATGCCAGCAGTGCGGTGTGAAATTCGGGGAGTACTACTGCGACGTCTGTCACCTGTTTGACAAGGATAAGAAGCAGTACCACTGTCAGCCGTGTGGCATATGTCGGTGAGCTTTTCCCCGAGCCCTGCGGCTACTGCACACGCCTCCTTCCAGGCAGCTCCTTCTGTACCGTCGATCAGCAGGCGACAGTTACTTGGTGCTGCCTAATAATTCCTGGAAAGCATACGCGACAGTCAGAGTTACGGTGCATGCAGTGTGTGCACCGCTTGTAAACCAGCTCAGAAAGCCATTTGTGTGTGTTTACACCAGTTCTGTTTTGTTTTGTGCAAGTGGTAGCTCAAGAAGCTGAAATGGCGTGAGCTGGTAACATGGCTCTACATTTCACTGACTGTTTGTTTCTTTGAGTGTTTCAGCAGTGTTTTGCTAAAACATTTTTTTTGTCCCTTGTAAGGATTTCAAAAGTAATGTTTTAATCTTTAGAATTAGGCCAGGATAGATATCTCAGTTTGCATATACTGTCTTTTTGACATTTTCTGCTGACAGAATGAATCTGGGGTATAATTAGTTCTGCCACAAGCAGTTCTGTTTCAGCTGAAGGACGTGTCAAACAGGTATGGAAAGTGCTTTACTTTGCACCATCCGGATTTACCTGTAGTCAGCTTATTCATATTCAGAAGGATTTTAAATATTAATCCTGATTTTAGGGATCCAAACTGAATGTCAGATAACACCCTTTATTTTCTGTTTCAGGATTGGACCAAGAGAAAAGTACTTCCATTGTGCGAAGTGTAATCTATGCTTGGTTAGCGATCTGCAAGGAAATCACAAGGTGCTTTTCTGCAAATAATTTGTCATTATTTAAAATTATTTTCAGTGTGCATGTATGGCTAACCAGATCATTAGCTCCTGTATGTTAATGGCTTCATCCACCCTTATGATGAGGAAAAAAATAAATCAAAGGTACCTTTGCGTAAAAATAAGTGTCCTTGATTATTTGATAGTAATTATAATTTCTTGGTTTCAGTGTGTTGAGAATGTCTCGCGACAGAACTGCCCGGTGTGTATGGAGGTAAGCTTGGGCAATCCCACGTATCGATAGTAGTCCGTCTGTGTGAATGGCTTAGGCTCCTGTGATTACTGGTTATGTTGCCCCCCAAAAGTATTGCCTTGTATACATCATACAATATATACATCTGGTTTCAATTGAAGATCGGCATTCGAACTTTGATTGGACCCGGGTTTTACGCACAGATGAGACTGAGATACTCGCTCCCGAAACTTTGATAAAGTCAGAAAAATATGGGTGTCAATTACGGTCAGCCCTGTTTTCAGTAGTTTGTGCATCCTCCTGCAGGTATCTGCTCCAACCATACACTACACCACCAGATTTCACTAACGTCCTGAACCAATCAACGCACATCATTTTGGAGGGCACTCATCTGATTATGTGAAATAAAAAATGCGTGATGAAGTGTGTATGCATTCAAAGTTCTTAAAAGATGATATACCTTACAGTACTGTTAAGGCATTAACCAGATTTACAAACCGCACGTGTTTCTGAAGCACTAGGTGATCCTTTATACAGCCTGTATCTGAGGCTGTGTAATCAGTAACCAAGCCTAACCAGCTTGCACAGCAGAAATTGTGGTTTAACTGACTTGGCAAACAAAATTGACCGTGTAGGTATTTTTCCCCTCACAAGGGGCTTTAAATAGAAGGAAAATGTAGCATAAATTAACTGAGAAAATTGACAGGTTGACAAATCATTTAAAGCAGTTTGAATTATCCTGCAAGTGGGTGCCTCTGCACCACTTAGAGTTATCAGTCTAACCTAAATCTCTGTTTGTTTTTGTTGTTTTCAAATGAAGGATATCCACACCTCCAGAATAGGAGCTCATGTTCTTCCTTGTGGTCACCTTCTACACAAGTAGGTTTTTTTTTTTGTCATTACTGATGCAATATTGTCAGATTCTTAAGTCCATAGAAGCAATTGTTTGGGGAAAAACTGTATATTTTTACAGGTGAATGCAGTATTTGTTTTTCCAAAAGCTTCTTAAAGATGAGTATCTCGAAGCTTCAAAGACATATTCAGACCGCTCACTTTAATACCCTTAAAGAGCCGCCCTGTTTAGGCAGCCATCTTGAATACTCTACTTAACATTTATTATTTTTTTACAGAACCTGTTTCGAAGACATGTGTAAAACTGGGTAAGATTTACCACTTTTTTTTTTGTAGTTGGTGACTTGTTTCTTTTTTATTTTTTATTTTTGTACTGTAAAAATTATTCAAGGTTTTGCTTCCCTCTTGAATATTGAGTTAATCTATAGAAGGGGTCTCCAAACTTTCCAGATGATCAGTGTAATTTATACAAACAAGACGGTTAAATCTAAATGAGGGTGGATCACTTGTAAAAAGTAACTTCATGCATAATAACCAGTGAAGTGTTCAATTTGATTCAAGTGAATGTGGAAAGTATATATAGTACCATAGCTTGTGTGTAGCACCTGAGTAGGGTTGCAGTATATGGTGCAGGAAGTAGTATTTTTAACAGAAGTTCACTTCCTTTCCAGCGCGTACCGCTGCCCGCTGTGCATGCGCTCGGCCTGGAACATGGAGGACTGCTGGGAGGACATGGACAAGGAGATCTCCCAGACCCCCATGCCCAGCGAGTACCAGGACGCCACCGTTAAGGTAGTGCTGTGGACCGTCTGGGACGGGTCGTTCGTGGATGGTGGTGGGGTGGTTGGGGGGTGGGGGGGTGGGGGGTGGGGCAGTCTGTTAACCCAGACACAGGAGGGCTGTGACCCAGCCACTCCTGGAATATCCAGCTCATTGCACTCAAAGAAATGCATGCGTTGGAAAAGGACCGCCCTCCATGCTGGGGTTAGGAATTTGCCCTCTGACCTCTGGGAAGGGTCTGGCTCCAGCCATGTCACTTGACTACTGTAGCGTGTCAAAATAAGAGCTCGCTTTTACATTTTCCAAACCAGTTTCTAACAGCTGCCAGACTTATGTAATTGGTGTGACTAATCTTTATTGTTGGCTGATTATAAAGCGCTTTTGGCGGTGTTCTGACTGGTGTCCTCTGTGTGACTGCAGATCATCTGTAACGACTGCCAGTCACACTGCACAGTGCCCTTCCACGTCCTGGGCATGAAGTGCAGCAACTGCGGCTCCTACAACACTGCCCAGGATGGGGGGCTGGAGCCACGGCAACCGCAGCCACAGCAACAGCAGCAGTCGCCGTAGTGACACAGGAGGAGGACACGCCCGCATTCCGCTGCCTGCACCAATCCCGGACTCTGTTCCTGCCACCCAGTCTCCAGCTTCCCGGAGGAAGTCCCAGAACTTCAGGCTGCTCCAATTAATTTTGTTTGTTGCTTATTGTATACAATTGGTTTGTTCACAAGGGGTGATTTGATTTGTCAATATTACTAACTAAACCGTTGCTTATAATTGTGTTAAAGGACATTTTCACCACAGTTGGCTCTATCCTTTTGTTGCTACTTATGTTTGCTGTGGGAGTAATCTTTCAAATATTTGAATATATAGCTGTACCAAATATAGCCTGATTGGTATTCGTAAATTATAAATCAGATTTTTATTAAATTCTGTTGTGGTCTTCAAAAGGGGTCTTCCAGTGTAGCATTGTAGTACTGTTTCAGCAGCATCTGGTGAACATTGACGGTGATGTTGCAGTGAACTCTTTCGAGATGAAGCTGACGAGATGGGGAGCCTCCTGTTGACGCTGAATCGCTTGATTGGCAGACGCGTACCTGCAGCTTCACAGATGATGAAGATGATGGCAGGTAGCAGAAAGTGTAATCTTCGGCTGGCAGTTAGGGTTGCGCTAACGTGGGAGCCGTGTCATCGCATGTGATGTATCAGAATCTTAGGAGTACTCTGACAGAGTATCAAATGCATCACATTCTGGGTTTAGTATTGCCATCTAAACATGGTAAATACATTTTTGGGTGACTTCTTCCTTTATTATTTTAGTTGCCACGTGTCGGTGAAATGGAGCCTACACGTTTTAGAATGTGAAGTGTTCTGCATGGAGTCAGTCTCTCTGAGTCTACTCGGATTGATCCTTGAATATCGTTCTTTTAAATCCTCTTCCATCCGTGTCGGAAATTGCCTGAAATTTCACTTTCTCCGATCCGACCTTCGAATCGCGCCCATCTCTTGGGTTTTGAGTGCCTGCGGTGGTGTAGCGGTTTGTGTTGGTCCCTCGCAGCTGTTGGAGCTTTATTCTGCAATATTTCACATAGTCTTTCACAGAGAGCTTTTCGCCCAGCGTCCTACTGTAGTCTTCGATCCCGAAATGAAGAATCGTAGTGGTTCAGCAGAAATGCAGATTGAGTGGGGAGCGTTTCTGTCTGTGGGCTGGCTGGAGCAGTGGTGTTCGAACATGGTGGACTGAACCATAACCAGGGCGGTGGGGGAGGACCTACAGACTGGGCCCTCCCCTCTGGTCATGTGACCACCTGCTGTCTGCAATACTAACATTGGGGCAATGAAGGTGATTTAATTCACCACTCATTTCAGTTAGGATTCTTTCCAGCTTCTTTATAATCTGCAAGTATATATTTTTATTTACCTTGTTACAGCTTCTGTGTTGAATCATATGGTGGTCTTTACGTGCATTAGTTGCTTGTAATTTATTGTAATTTTTTCCATTCTCGAGAAACTCAGGAAAGTCAAGTATATATTGATATTAAATGTGTAATGACATGCAATCTGTCAAAATTACAAGTGTTGTTGAACTTAATTTTTGTTTGTGAACTTGCATAAAACCAAGCCGATTCACGTGACTTCCCAATGCAGCCTGATGACAACTAGTTATTTAATTAGCTTTAGCTAATTGAACCATTTTGTACAAAAAGTCACATTTGTATAGAACAATTATATTATCTCTCTTCCTGCTGGGCTTATATTGAACAACTTGGTATTGCTGAGAGAGGAATCGTAGACAGAGTGCTTCTTGTATGGTTTATTCTGTAGGTAATGCTTTATTTGTAAAAGAAAGACAAATGTAAATAAATGTTCTAGAGAGTGGTGATATTCTTATTGGTCTGCTAATTCCAGTGCTAAAATTGGCAATCCTCTTGATTGGTCTTTTTTTAATTTTTTTTTTTTACAGTGAACCACACACACTTGTTACAATTACAACACATAATCCTCTCTAAAGCATGTGAGAGAAGGTTTAGAATATGCACAAAATGAGTGCTGTAATTTTAGGTTTAGTCAAAATGTGTGAGCAGTTTGTTTTGTTATTCTATTCTGCAGTTTGTACTGTTCTACAGTAACGTGTAGTTGAGCTGGACAAAATGTGAATGTAATGTTGGGCAGTTTGGCAATTGAATACCATATAAATAACCAGGTGTATCTTAAACACACTCATCCAGACAAAAAAACATTTAAAAAAACTGGGCCTATAAAAATTAATTGTAAAATTGATCCATAGCAATAGCATTTAATCATGTTACCCAAAATCCCAAGATTTTGCATGTCATGAGCTATAAGCTATCCCCTCTACTCTCTGTAACTTTAGGGTCCCTTACCTTATCTGCTCTAACAGTATAACACAGCATAGTGACAGGCTCTGCCACAGCTGTTCTGCCAGCCTCTGTTTGACTGTTTGTCTCTGCAGTTATTGGTGCCATTGTTGTCATGACGACTGTGGGAGGAGTTCTCTCATCTGTAACTTCCTGAGGAGTGGTGTTGGCAATGAGAAGTCGAACTGCTGCCATGGTGATGGTTAGGGGCGGGGCTGTGTCTGCCACGGCTGGCTGAGGTGTGGTTTCTGCGATGACGGGCACCACTGTCCCTGAAAAGTCTGGGGGGGTCGTCCGATCTGCAGTGATCGGCTGTCGCGTTGTCTCTCGAACCAAAGTCTCTTCTGAAGAAAAACTTGAATCGCTGGATTCTGAGGATTCAGATAATTCAGATGACTCAGACGAGCTGCTGTCGATCGTGTTCACAAAATGGTATTTAAAACGGCGGACCTGTTGATGAGAAATAACAGACAGTATAATGGGCCCTGCTGCTGTCTTTTGTCCTGATATTCTGTTCTTGCTGTCATGCATAAGGAGTATGATAACAAAATAGTACCTAGTTGCCGTGTACTGTATGTATAGTGGAAAACAACCATTGACATTCTTACTGGTTTTGAAGATGTCGTCACTATTATGAAAATGACGATTGTGATCTTTAAAATTCTCATCTCTTGTATCTTCCTTTCTGGAAGACATCAAGATATACATATTATGTATTATGCTGAGACTAGTAATGTCATTCATCTTTCCATGGCATTAGTTATGAAAAAATAACTTCCGAAATATATATATATATATATTTTAAATCTCCACAAAATGTTAAATCCAACAATACACCATTTCAATCTGATTCAGCTTTAGAGTACTTCATAGCATATGGTAGCACTTTCTTACTTACAAAACATAAAACAGTGGTATTACCTTGTACTGATAGTATGTCCGCGTTTGTCCTGTAAATTGCTAAAAAGGTTTAATTCTATAGATGCTGGACTGTGAGAGCTGTCAGTGTCCCAGACTTCAGTACGACAGTTAGCTGAAGGCTGGAGAGACTGTCTTGCAGATGTTTATATGAAGTCTGAGCCGGATGTTGCTTCCTAATTTGGAAAGTTTTTTCCTGCATTGTTCAGCTTCAATCAATCAAAATTCATTTCATAATGAATTTAGACACATTTTGCTCAGAATCTTTGAGGACCTTTATTGTGGTTGAACAGGAATGCACCCCACACTCCAAAAGCAGACGTCAAAATTAAAGAGCTAAAACAAACCATCAGCGATCTGTTATGTCAAAACAAGCAGCCGCTAATTACAGAACAAGTGGTCCAAAGGAGGAGAGACATTTTTCGGTCTGGCAGTCTGGAAATATTTCGGAAGACTAAATGAGTGTTTGAATATTACAGTGTAATGTCATCGGAAGGTTTAGTGCCCTTAGCATCTGGGCACATACCTCTTAAAATAAGTCATCAAGCCTCTTAAGACACTGAACCAGGATGCAAGTGATTCGTCTAATTACAAACCTCTCTCAACCTTCCATTCCTGAGGTACTAGAAAAGGCCGCCTCAAACAGCTTACATTACGCACTCCAGTAATATCTTGGAAGTCTGGTTTTAGACCTTATCATAGCACTGAAACCCAGAGTACTCTGTGACCTACTCCTCTCCTGACAGATGCTGTATTTCCATAATTGTGCTCTTAAGATTTCAGTGCACCCATTGACAATATTGATCACCGCATCTGTTTTGGAGAGACCTGCAAGTCTTTTAGGCCCGAGTGGACAGTCTCTCTATTGGTTTGGTTCATACTTTTCAGACTGATAATTATGCACATTAACAATGTTAATTACACCATAGGAATGTAGACATCATTGTATTACATGCAGTACAATAACATGCATTACTTCAGCAGAGGAGAATGTCAGGATTTAGCTTAAAGGCTCACAAAGAAACAGACAAATATACCAGACTGGGCCATTCTTATTCCAAAACATTTTTATTAATAGTCATCATTGAAAGTACACTAATGTTTTAAAAACAAACAAAAAAAAAAAAAGGTAAAAAATGAACTGGATTAATTAGCAGAAGTAATAGGTGGATGGCTTTTGAGATCTAACTTAACTAGTGGAAACTGTCCAAAAGAATGTCCAAGTTGTAAATAAAAATAAACCATTTCCTAAACGGTTTATATTTGAAAACAGGATATGTAATATTTCAAGGCACATCAGAAATACCAAGAACACTTCATAAACACAAATTTGTTTTGGGAACAGAAATACCACAATGAAAGGCTATTGCACAACCTTTTTCTGCCCAATAATGAATGAGTGATGTCGTTGTTGCTCAAAACAATGAACAAGCTCAAACTCGTGTGCCTATTATGTACTTACACCAAGAATGTAAACATCATAGTTCACTGTAACAACAGAAAGGCATGACCACACTACCCAATTCTGGGTAACCTGTATTTAAACATACCCACCTTCCAGTGAGTACTCGTGTAAATGTGGGAAAAACCACCTTTCAAATGAAGTTAGTAGGCTCATCAACTGAGAAGAATATTTCTGAGAAAATGCTATAATCAGGAATTTGATGTAGAATACTGTAAAATACAGATTTCTCTTAAACTCCCTGGCAGCAGAAATGAATTATAAATAACAAATACAACAGATCTATAGCAAGGATAACTAACTCTCTTTGCACTTTTACTTCAGTGGCAACTAGTTTGTGGTAAATACACGGTTGAATATTTAAAAAAGTGATTTAATTGATGGGGGTTAATGTTTCTATGGGAGGGCAAATTCTGCCGAACTTTCAGAACGCAATGACACACCTTAGTTTTCCATATGGAATTCCTTGGCTATTGAGGTACTTAAATATTCCTATGCACAGCAACTGTGGCTTGATGATTTCATGTGGTTTCAGGTTTTTAAATTACTCTTCTCTTCCATTAGAATACCTTCCCATTTCTTTGAGCTGGAAGAGATTAAAACTGAACTTCACGTCCACAAGTGAAGGCAAGCAGCTGCGGTCGACAGGTTCAGGCACATGGAGATCAGCCCACCCTGGAGATCAGATCTACGCCACCAGGGTTGCAGAATTTCAGGAAAAATAAGAATCGGTTAAGGAGCAGGTATGAAGGCTCTTATGGACTGTAAACGCTGTGTGGTGTACAGTAGGACTGCACTGGCCCTGAACAGGAAAGCCTGGGGTGAAGTATTGGGTTCAGTCAATATGGCCCGCATTCAGACTGAATTACAGTATACCTGATCAGTATCAGCAGCGTACTGAATGGGGTATGTTCAGACTCAGTACACATGTTCATTTTATATAGCCTCTGTAGGTCTACATTTGGAAAGGGTATATGTACAAGACTATCTGCATTACAGCCTTAAACAAAATTACATTCAATATGATTTTCTCCACCTTTATTTATACATCCTACAATATCCAAGTGAAATTCTTTCAAAAAATTAATATTTGAACCAACCTAACCTCTGATAGACAGCCTCTAAATACACTTAAGAGCAGTCTCTGACCTTCCAAACCGGGAGAAATGATTGGAGAGAAAAGCTTTCAAGAACAACTTTCAATGCAATTATTGTGACCGCCGCAACCAGTTGTTTGAGCAATAGGCCTATGCATTTTTAGTTGATACACATGGCATCAATTTCTTACTACTAAACTGTTAATGGGACCTTTGGGACCAATATTTTAGTTCGAAGCAGCCTCAGAAATTATGAAATAACACCGAAGTTCTAACAGTCCCCCCCACCCGGCAAACATTTTTACTGAGGATCTATAAAGGACAGGGACTAGCAATGAGCCATGGCTCCTACATCAATGCAATAAACGGACTCATTTCTTAGGCCGACTCATCCAAGATCCAGCTCAAACTGGAGATCTGATACTCAACCATGAGTTCACAGAAAAACCAGACCGGTTATGCAAAAATCTGATTTATTTAATACAAAGGGTGCACACTTCAGGTGATGCAGAACTTCAGTCTACAGGGGAGGTAATTCCTGTGAATAAGGAATATACATAGTTAAAATATGTCCTGCTACATTGCATTCAATTACTTGCCTGACAGGGCTATGGTCTGCATATTAACTGAATGGATACTCCTTTACGATTATGAAGTGCACGTATCAGACAGCACTACCTCTGCGGGGTCACACGTGTCCTTTTTGCCGTTCTGGTTGGACGACGCCTCTGTCCGTTTCTCCATGTCCATCAAGCTGGTCTCCTTGGCAGCGGTCCTTGCCCTCCTGTAGACAGGACTCAAATGAGCATGTGCAAGAACAACGGCAAGATACGCCAATGGAAATTACTGTTTACAATGCGAGGCTCAAAACAGATGCTGGAACTTGACCAAGACGCAGCTGCTTTCAACATCTATGTGACTGCCTGCTAGCCTCAGGGTCATTAGCAGCTGCAGGCTGTAAGCAATTTGCACACTGACCACATCGAGAGCACGTCATTGGACAACGGAAAATTAACAGCTGCGGGTACCTCTGAGTCATCCTCCTCTTCCTCACACCCAGCACGACGCCGACCACGATGACGGCGGCGACCAGCGCGATGGCGCCGTAGGCGAGGGGGGTGCGGAGCGCGGCGAAGGCGAAGACGCCGTCCTGGCAGAACTCTCCACTGAACCCCGCCTCACACTCACAGACGGCCTCGCCGTTCTGGCTCACGCACCCGCCACGCCCGTTACACAGCCGCTCCCCGCACGGCTGTGCGTCCAGGCTCTCCACTGGGACACGCCCGTCCTCTGGGGGGGACGTGGGCATGGCTGGGACAGGCGTGGCCAGGACGGGCGTGGCCCCGGATACGGACACGGGGGGGAGCGTACCGTCCTGGGGATCGGCAGGTGTCTTCACTGAGCTGTTTAAACCTGCAGAAAACCACAGGAAATCTGTCTGAAATGAGTCTGGTTTCCTTCTGTGCCAATTAAAACCAACAGTCTTTTCAGACAAATCGTATATTAGTAATGACCGTTAAAATTAAAGCTGGCTAATCAACTAAATGCGCTCCACTACATGCTGGACTAGCTCAGAATTGATTATTAATATAATACGATTATCAATTCTACAATTTATAACTAACTGGAAATTGTCCAGTCATGGCCTCCCAACCCAGCCTGAGGCAGCACACAGAGGCAGCACACAGAGGCCGAGTTTATATTTTTTTAGTCAGTCACAGCATCGCTGTGGGGTGGGGGGAGGCTCACCTGACTCACAGTCCTCATCTGATTGGTCCGCGCAGTCGGGGTGGCCGTCACAGACTTTGGAGAGGGGGGTGCACGAGCGCCCGTCCCGGCAGGGTCTGGAGTCGGGGGGGCAGTCCGGCGCGCAGTCCGTGGTGTTGACGGGGCGATGGTCCTGAGCGCACCGGCAGGTTCGCCCCCCAGGGAAGGCCAGGCACAGGTGACTGCAGCCCCCGTTCTTGTGTGAGCAGCCATTGGATCCTGACATCAGTATGGGGGGGGAGTTGGTTGGGGGGGGGGGGGGGGATTAAGGACAAAATTTAGAACATCACAAAGCCACCAAAGAAAACATAATCCAAAGCAAGAGGAGTAAATTTTTCAGGGAAGGTCAAAAACAGTAATTTCACAAGGATCTCTGGATCACTGAAACAATAGCTGATGACTACCCTCCTTAATTTTCTGCGCACAGCTTCTCCTCTAGGCATCTTAGGCGGCTTGAAAAAACATGTAGGCGGCCTGCCCTAGGCATTTAAATGGTAAACACTGAAATCAACGTGTTTAGAACACAAAGAGAGCATCACAGTTAAACGGTGTGGGGTTGACACCACAGGTGTGAAATGAGTCTGACCTTTCTGACTGCCCTTGCCATAAGCCTTCAAACTGACCACTTCCGTCTTCACCTCGAACCACAGCGTTTTGGACTTCAGGCCGTCCCCGAACCAAACCTTGCTCGTGTCTGCAGAGATCAGGCCAAGAAACCTTCAGTCACGATCTGATAAACGCAGGTGAGCAGAGTTCAGAATTCACACCTTAGTGTCCAGACTAAAATCTGAATCACACAAAAAATATGCATTGCCTAAACATTCAAATATAGTCCTGGGGAGCTGGGATCAATCAGGTTTACACCTAATTTAAATCACCATCTGTACAAAGTAGGCAGTCCAATAATGAGCCACCTTTAATCAATTTGCATATCTGAAGACCAAATGCTGCATAATTTAAAAATGGCAGAACGGGAGCAATTGGTCTTCAGGTTAAAGTCACAGCACCATCTCCTGGCGTAAGAGGCTCATTGCACAGGGATGTGTGGGTTATAGCGAGCGGATATTCATGTTTTAGTCCGACAGAACCGTTGCGTGTGGCCCAGAAGAGCATCCCGTCTCCGCAAGCGAACGCCTGAATGGACCCGCCCCCAGTCTGACGCTCCCGGTATCCAGAACCATCGAGTCGGATCGAAGCGATGACCCCAGCATCTGCAAAATCAACCCACACAAGATGACTGAATTCAGGAATGCAAATTTGCAGTAATTTTGTACAACCTTGATTTAAAAAAAATGTGTAAGATTTTACTTTCCAATTCAGATATGTATATGATTTAAAGCATTTCGGTTGTGGTCCTGACTGGACAATATAAATGTCTGGTCTGAATAACTGATTTAAATTTGACCACTAGTTTGTAAGGAATTCCATCATCTATCTCCACTCAACCCGCTTGGTTCCAACAGCATCACTCTCACCCTCCCCAACTGCGTGTTAAAGCTGCCGTATGGTGCCCAATCTGGCAACCCTACTCAGAGTGTAGAGTGTTAGTGCAGAACAGGGTGAAGACTCCTCCTCTTCCTCACCGATATCGGCCCAGTAGAGCTGGGCTCCGTCGTCAGAGAAGGAGAGCGAGGTGGGCGTGGCAGCCCTCTTCCAGAGCAGGGTGCGGTTTCGCCCGTCCATGAAGGCACACTCCAGCCGGGCGGGGTCCGGGTGGTCTGGCCGGCCCAGGTCCACGAAGCAGAGCCAGCCGGAGGGGGGGTGCAGGGCCAGGGAGACGGGGGATTGCACCCCCTTGTGGAGCAGCGTGGCGCTGCGCCTCCCCCCGGGGGCGGTGACCCGTATGTGCGGGCGCTCGCTGCCGCTCCAGTACACGTTGAGCGTGACCCAGTCCAGCGCCAGCGCCGCCACCGTGTCGCCCTCCAGCTGCACGGCCACGCCCTGCGGCTCCAGCGCCACGCCCTGCGGCTCCAGCGCCACGCCCTGCAGCCCCAGCGCCACGCCCAGCCCGTACAGCCCGATGGCGCCCTGCCCCGCGTCCGCCAGGTACAGCCGCCTGTCCCGCACCGCCAGGTCCAGCGCCGTCGGCTCGTTAACGTGACCCAGCGACACGGCCCGGTGCTCCGGCCAGCCCTGCAGCTGCACCCCCCCACGCACCCCCCGCAGGTAGATCTGCAACACATTTACCCCCCCCACAAAATGACCCCATCACACACTTACCCCCCACTTACCCCCCGCAGGTAGATCTGCAGTGCATTAACACACATTTGCACCGTACCAGTGCTGAAAGGGTGTACCTGTGTGACTGCAGTGGGGGACAGCAGGAGCAGGAAGGACTCATCCTCAGGAGCAGGAGCAGCGCAGGTGGTCCCGTCGGCAGCCAGCAGGAGGCCGGACGGGCAGTGGCACACGCCCCTCGGACCTGGGGCCAGCAGGCACAGGTGAGAGCAGGCCCGTTCGGCACACGGGTCGCCCCTGTTCGGCTGCAGCAGCTCGTGGATCACCTGGGCAGGAAGAAGGGGTCCAAAGTCAGAGTCCTGGTTTCGGTCTGGCCAGGTAACCATTCCAATAACTTGAACAAGATCTTTCTATCAGGGATGTGTGAGAACGCACGTGTGCAAGAGGCCCTGCATTTGATGAGCTGCAGATGCTGAAAATACAGGGAAAATGCCATGCTCAAAAATGAGCATTAAACAGGCCTTTTTCCCCAAAAGCTAAGCTACACAAAGAATTGGTAGCTCTGTAGACTCCTGCATGGTACTTAACACAGAAGCCAAGCTCAAATATTTTCTTGTACAAAGAAAATAATTTTCAATACTCAATTGATATCCCCACAACCCTAGCGGTACCAGTACAAACAAAGCTAACTTGATCACATGACCATCCAAACCAAAATAAAAGCCAAAAGGGCCTTACCTTAAGCCCAAAAGGTTGCCCAAGCCGTTTGAGCAGAACTTCCCTATCCTTCCCAGAGTCCTTGTGAGCACTCTGTATGGTTCTTCTCTTGGTGTCGGACCAGTAAATCCTATCATTGAAAACCATGACAGAAAAGGGGCTGGACATCTCCATCAACTGGATGATCTGGTGGAGGGAGGGGAGAGAAGCTATGACCATGTGGGTTTCCCTCTCATTTTTGTCACAGGCTTACTCATTCTTGTTCATTGCCAGTTTCAGATTGGCATAATTTGGTGAAAATGGAACACATTTTCACAGAATCTTGTCCAAACCAATCACAGCAGGCGGATTCTAAAATATTTCCACCACCAGTTCCTTCTTTGCCCATCCACAAATGTCTGCTTCCCAGGTAGTATTAGGATTCCTTATCCACCCACCCCTTCTTCTCCTCCGTACCTTGATGTCTCCTCCGTCGAACGTGGCGGACCCGATGCACTTGAGCTTCTCGTCGGTCCAGTAGACCCTGTCTTCCAGAGGGTCCACAGAGAGGCTGGCCGGCCAGCTAAGGCTCCGGCTGACCACCACCTCCCGGCCCGACCCGTCCATTCCCGCTCGCTCTATCTGCGGCTCGCTCCCGATTTCAGACCAGAACATCAGCCTGCCGCGCGACACGCCACAAAATGGAAGATCAGCGTGTCCCAAAATACAGTTAAACTAACAATCTACCATTATCAAACCAATAATTAAAGTTTAGTCACTTCAAATCACCTATAATTTTAAAATGACATTTAACATTGCAGTAAAATGCCACAACTGAGCACCATGTGCATCGTAACTCAGATAAGGTCCTTTGCCCCTGCTTGGGGTAACTGCTTACCCTTTCTGTGGCAGTAGCACCAGAGAGTGAGGCTGCTCCAGATCCTCATCCAGAACCACAGTGAAGCTCCAAGCATCGGTGGCAGTGGTGTTGAGTCCAGTGGCAAGGATCTGACCCCCAACACCATCGGTCCAGTACAGGTTCCTTCCCACCCAGTCCACTGCAATGCAGTCCAGTTTGACGCCTAGAGAGGTGGAGACCATTCAGCTGAATTCATCAGTACAGAACAGGCTCTTACAAATCCACGCAATACAAATCGGGTAAAAAGCAGTAGCGCTGACCATTATCTGTTCTGAGTACTGGACTTAATTTAATCTAGTCTGAAGTCCGTTTTACTGCCATGGCAACCTACCATTAACCTCTCTCTGCCCTCCCAACCTCTCGCTTTGACCTTTAACCCTGCTGACCTTTGATCATGGTGCCCATGTGCCTCTGGTCGAGCGAGATCCACTTGATGCTGTCTGCGTCTCGGCTGACCCAGAAGACGGTCCGCTCTCTCCAGTCGTAGTCCAGGGAGAGGACGGCGCCTTTGCCCGAAGCGAAGAGGACGTCCAGGGTGGCGTTGCGGAGGCTGAAGAGCAGGAGCTCGTGCTGCACGGCTGCCAGCAGCCCCGGCTCTCCTGCTGAGGGAGCGGGGAATATTCACCTGGAGAATTTACCACTTCAACAGCCTTATGAAATGTCTCCAGGTTTATGACCATCAAGTTAAGGAATTTAAATAGAAATGTCTTAAAATGACGTGGGTGTTTTTTGTTTTGTTTTTTAAGTTATTAATTACCACCATATGATGACCAATACAGGTCCTGATATTTGGTTGTTTAAAGAAAGCTTGCCGTTGGCTGAGAACTCAATTCCCAGCTCATGCTTCAAAAGAGCCTAAGCAGGCAGCCTTCTTCCCAAACTTTAGGACATTAGACTTCCTGTACCTTATTTCTCCTCTATACCTGTGATCTTGCAGCTACGGGCATCGGGTTCCAGCAGGTAACCAGGGTGACAGCTGCACTCGTAGGACCCCTGGGTGTTGAGGCAGGTGTGGCTGCACGCCCGAGGAAGAGTCTCCTCACACTCGTTAACGTCCACACAGGACACGGCGTCCGTCTGCAGCCTGAATCCCGCCATGCAGGCACATCTCTGGGGGGAAGAAAAACAGTAAAAATGGACTGGTGCTCAAATCCTTTAAAACTGAAAATGTGTAATTTTACATTTTACCTCCCAGATTACCCACCATGCCTTGGGGCACGCGGTAGCAGTTTTGGGCACAGCGGGGTGCGTCTGGGCCGGAGCAGTTGCTGCTGGCGCAGGCCCCCCCCTCGTCCGAGCCGTCGGGGCAGTTTGAGGTCCCGTCACACACCAGGCTAGGGTCCAGACATTCTCCTGTGCCACACTGGAACTGGTGAGAGGGACACTTCACCCCCGGGCCTGCACACAGAACAGCACTCAGCTGGGAACGGCCCAGTGACAGATGGGGAGGGTAAACTTGGACAACACGATCAAATTCCTTACTCTGACCAGATCCATCCTAACACATGTAAATTTGGAACATTCTACAGTAAGAGCGTAGAGCAGAAGGAATGCAGAAGCTGGTTATGATGGAGATGATACGCCTGAGCTTGATTATGTTTTCAGCAAGAGGGCCTTCGGCTCACATCCGGTTTCATCGCTGTCATCCTTGCAGTCCTTCACACCATCACACCTCCAGGACATCGGGACACACTCGGTCTGAGAGGCACAGGACCACTGGAACTCTCCACACTTTATCTGGGCCACCTTACAGTCCTGAAACACAAATGGTGCACTTCAGGAATGATTTCACATAATCCCCCAGAAAACCACTTCGCTGTACGAGTTACATCATTTTTATAAATCAGAACTCTTATAAGCTAACGGCACGCTGCAGTGAAGTACTCTTGTGCAGTTTTGTAGAACTGAAAAACTGTAGTTGGACAGTTTTCAGGAAGCCAGTGCAGACAGTACTGAAGGCAGCAGTTTACCCATGCAGTCAGGGACGCAGGAGAGATTTCTGAAGTGGGGGGGGGGACCAAAATGTGAGCAAAAGAACGGTTTCAACTTTTAAGCTTATACAACTACCCCGATCCGGGGGGACGGATAGGGGTCTCTATGAAACTGGGCGGGGGGCGTATCCTGATTCTCAGAAAGCTGCCAGACTGAATAATCTGGGCCGTTCTACTGGCCTTCTCGTCGGTGCCGTCCCTGCAGTCGTCCTCCCCGTCGCAGATCCACTCGTCCAGCAGGCACTCGCCGCTGCGGGGGCACCGGCGCTGGGTGGGGCAGTCCGAGGCCCTGCCACAGCCCTTCTCGTCCGAGCGATCCGGGCAGTCCGCGTGCCCGTCACATTGCACGTGCTCAGACAGGCACTGGCCGCTGCCGCAGCGGAACTCTCCGCTGCCGCAGTCCTCGTCCGCTGGAGGGGGAGAAACACGCTAACTACCCAAACCGCTAACTACGCAAACCGCTAACTACGCAAACCGCTAACTACGCAAACCGGAAACCCGCGCAAGATCGCCATGACATCAGTGCATGGAGCTCTACAGAGCATCACTCTTACAGTCTCACACACTGCAGTCCACACACCGTTTCCACTTGCTGCTTCGTAAATGGAATTCCAATGGGTATAATACAGCAAAAATGACCCCATTTAAAACCACGGGGCCTCGGTAGGGAAAGCTACCAAGGTTTAATAAACTCTATACGTAATCTGGGCCCTTTATAGCAGCACAGCTGAGCCCAAATCTCTGCACTCTGGTTTAATATGGCAGTGGTGTGGGAACTCACCACAACTTTCCTCGTCAGTGCCGTCCAGACAGTCCCGTTCGCCGTCGCAGAGGAAGGATTCCGGGACGCAGCGCGTCTTGTTGTCGCAGCGAAGCGCGCAGGTCGGCGTGGGCTTCCAACAGTCCGTCTCGTCGGAGCGGTCCTGACACTGAGCCACTCCGTCGCACACCTCCGTCTTATCAATGCACTTCTTCCCATGAGCGCACTGAAACTGATCTGAAGGGGCACCGCATCATGCAACACGTTTTTACAACAGATGCCTTTTTAAACCCTTCAGTATGACAGCGTGTGAAGCCGCCATAAAGAGGATTTAACCTTCAAGCCGGAAAAGGGTCAAAGCCTATAAATTAAGTGAAAACCGCAACGGCAGTTTTATTTAAGCAAATAACATATCTGCAGAAATGCTATGATCAGATCTCAAATACTTCGGAGAGAAATGCTTAGGGGGCTACATTGTGCTCCAAGATATTTCCAATTTTACCTGTTTTAGGCAAATCATCTTGACACATACAAGTTAAAATTCAAACTTTAAAATCCTTAACATTGAAATACAATATGCACCATTTTGTTTTTGACACGTGCCAGGAGTGTTCCGGCTATATATGGACTCATTCGTTCAAATTCGAAGATCCAATAGCCTACCTTAATATTATCACAGCTTGTCGCATCTCTACTGTATCGTTGGGGCTTTAATGAACAGATGATGGCAAACATAATGCCACCGTGTAAAAACCTAACTTTCTTTCCATTGGTTTCGTTTGAGAAACTCGCCTGTTTCGCATCCTACTGAGCAGTCTTCCTCGTCAGATCCATCCTTGCAGTCTTCTTCTCCGTCGCAGAGATTTCGGATGAGGACGCACTCGCTGCCATCCTTGCATAGTTGAAAGCCAATGGTGCACCTCCGAGGCGCTGGTGTGTCCGCTTCCGCAGCTTCAGCCCCGTCTAAATCTGCGGACAGATTGGAGAACAGGTTTGTTTCTTCCTATTAGAAACCAAACCAAACAATAATAAACAAAGAACCGGCCCTTGACACCGTTACAAATGTTTACTTGGTAGGCTCTTAAATTGAAAGCGAAAGCGTTACAATGTCTTAATGCCAATTTACAAGTTCTTACGGCATTTTATTCTCGATGTTAACATGAACACTTTTAGGAATCACCCTATCCCAAACAAAAAAATTTGGATACTTGTCTGTAGTCCTCAATAGCCAATATCAAGATATGTTGCCGTTTGTTCGGTCAGTCTGAGCGGATTCTTATACTCTTGATTTTACATTGGCCTGTACACCAAACTAGATAGGGTAGCCTACATAACTACAACCTAAAAAGACGACCTATAACTGTGATTGGCGTAATGACTGTGTCCAATTAATTCTCAATTTTGACCACTTGTGCATTGCATGACCTTGTATTGTTTTTGGGCTAAGCAGTGATTTCCTATAGCTACCGATTATTGTAATTCCATTTGGGGGGAAAGACCATCTTGCCGAACGGTGCCCCACCTGATAAACCTCCGGAGTTGCTTAAGACTATCAGACATAATATTACCAATAAGTCCATGACCGCCGATAAAGTTGTGTCAAACAGACCCAAGGCCAAAGCAACGCATTTTATAAGCTTACCACGTGGTACAATTAAAGAAGCATTTACGCGATTAATTGATTTACGATGTGTGGTGTTACACTCAAGCTAGGACTAGGGGGCGTTGTTTTCCTTATCGAATGTTTCAGTGTCCAAACGTGGCAACTCAGCGCTCGATCAAACTGATTTATTGTGCAGAAGTAAACCACAAATATGTCGAAGACCTGGTTTTATTTCAGTGTAGTAAGTGAAAACCTTCTGTTTTCAACCTAAAATATAAAATTCGTTTCAAACAAAAGCTGACCACAGAACCAGGTTGCAAAGTCTTAACTGTGGTTGGCAAACTAAACGTAAATGTGTGGTTTGATAACAGTATATGCGTTCTTCTGGCAAGCCTTCCAAATAGCTTGTTGGGATGGAGGTGGTGTGTAATTGTAGTTTTGTAGACTTGGTAACCCCAACATGCAACCATCTTCTGCATTTCTCCATCTGTGATCCTTGGAGATTTTTTTCGACTCTTGAGCCACCCTTCTCACGTGCTTAATCATTTCTGTTAATAAGTAATTCAGTCATTGACACGTTTTCTTTTTGAGTTTTTCCCCTCACCCAAGCAACATAGCCTATTTTTAAAAAAAGTTTTCTCATTTTTGTGTTTACAGTTAGTTGCAGTTTACTTATCCTATAATGTAGACTGAGAAAAACAACAGCCTGTGAAGGATGTCAAGATGAAAAAATGTACAAAATTATCGTCATGATGGAAAAATAATACTGTAGGCTAGTGCCTACTCGTGTTTAGAGCCTAATTCAGGCCATAAGAGAGTATAGCCATCTCAACCAGCACGTCCAACATGCATTTCTCCTTGTCCAGAAAATAAGAACAAGGAAACCACGCATTTGCTCTAGGCCTAGTAGAATCTTAGATCTTGCTTCGGTGTGAAAACATATTCGGAATCAGCTAGGCTAAGTGTCCGCCGGTAGGCTATATTCAATGTTAAAAACACGATATCCCCCAATCACAATGGCGGATGTTACGGCCGCTGGACGACATAGCAGGGGCTAGTTGCAGATCTACTGATTCACAGACGGCTGTCTGTCGATCAAGAGCGTGTACAGATCAGTGAATAGCGTAAAAAAACAAACCCCGAAGCACAACCTATTCGTTCATGGGAAATGTAGTCCAGTAACCAAGCTGAAATAAGAGCTTTAGCCTTTTCTTTGCGAATTTTAGCATTGCATGATATTGCGTGGCCTGTGTAAAATGTATACAATAAAACATATGGCAAATAGACACGATAAAATATTAATTTTCTATTTTTAACTAGCTTAATTTGTTTGTCAAGTGTAGGCTATGGAAAAATCCGTTCTAGGAATTTCGCTTTAGTACGAGTCACGTGTAAAGTGACGAAAGCAGTTCGGTTCTCTATTTACCTCATTGCTTAGCGGAGCTGCATAAACTGCTGCAGTGTGCGGTAAATATTTTGAAATAATTCAATTAAAAAAACGGGACATCTACCCCACCCCGAAATTAACCGAATCTAAGACGAGCTCATAGATAAGTAATGCCTTTGTCCGGTCGTTAAGTCTACTGAGACTATTGACAAATCAGACCTCCAGTCCGCGTGTATGACAAAAAGATTGCTTGCGCACGAAACGGCACGATTGACATTAAATATTGCCAACTCAATACGGGAATATCGTTTTGCTCTGGGGATTGAATTACCGTCTGTATCCAATCAGAAGTAAGAAGGCGGGACTAATCACAGGAAAGTGTCGCGTCTGAGCATAGGTTGGTTGGTGTGTGCGAGGCCATTCGTCTGAAAGTGTATCAGGGCGACTCGGCGAAAGAAAAAAATAATCTCTTTCAAATTAATTCATAAATCTTGCAGAAAGAAACCAGGCCATTTCTTTCTAGTGAGCCTACGGTCCTTTATCGTCTTCGCGCGGTGTTTTGCTGTGTAAGGGGAACATATGCTTGTGGGGAGAAGAAGGGCGGGTTTGATGCATTTTACTACATTTTCGGGTTTTATCTATCATCTTTGCTAAAATTTGAAATAAAAAGCAAGGTAGCTTAGAGCTGGTCGATCATATCACTAGTTCTTACCGGGGCATACTCTTGTTCGGTGCTGTGTTGTTGAATCATGGGGGTGGCTATGTATTTTTGTCCTGGGTGTATTGTTTCATTGTAGCTTCAGAAGTATCAGCAATAAGATTGTGGTACTACATCGGCAGAATCAGATGAAACAAAAGGAATTTGATAAACTCAAACACACAGTACCATAGCTTGTTTCTCGGCGTACTTTTCTCGGTCATTTGAGGTGAGTATTGGATTTTCTTTTTCTTTTTCTTTATCTAGCCTAACGTGTATTTTTTTCAGTCGGCTATTTGTGTGCGTGTGTAGGCTATAATGCTCTTCAGGAACGGCCTGGCCTATTTTGTATACATAGCAAGATTCTTTGCCAACGACATTATGATTACGGGCTTCACTTAATGGTAACATTCACATATGCATTTTTATATATGCTAGCGAACTGCCGTGGTTATTTACGTTTGTAATATATTTCAAATTGCTCTGAAAAGAAGCTAGGCTATAGGCTATGCTTTGTTGGGTTAGTATGGCTGTAGGAGTACTTAAATGACGGTAACGGTTACGTAACGGCAATTGTTGCTGACAGTAAAGATGAGGAAATGAATAGGCCTAACTCAATAGATAACGTTAAGAACATACAATTATATCATTTTAATTGTGTTTTTGCCCAGTCGTGGAGAGCGATGCGACTGCATCATTCACCAGGTTATTGGAATGAGAAGAACGGTTCTGCCGAATGGTTAACTGGGCTCTTTTTTGTCCTGATAGAGAAACACTACTGAAGAGACACTTTCCGGAGAGGGAAACCTTTGTGTGTCAAATACCAATAGGCTGGTGTAGCCGACTCGTTGTAGGCTACGATATGGGTAACAGTGCATGACGATAGCCAATTAGGGGCTGAAAACATTTTCCGAACAGTTCGATTAATTGTTTAGTTTAGCTACGCTGAATATGGATAAAATTAAACCTCTCGATACATGGCTAGATACCGCTCGGTATAGGATGTGTTTGGAGTAACTGTGTTTTCAGGACTGGTGATAATTTCGGAGTAGATGGGTAAAATGTCGAGCGCTTGCGTGCTGTGTGCAAAATTGTAAGGTTTCACGCGCTAAATATTTTCTTTTGTTCGACGCATCACATGTCCCAGTTGGTGATGTCTTTTTTCGGTAGACAAAATAATTCCGTCAGTTCTCTTGTCGGGCACAATTTGAATAATGCATTGTTTTTGGGTGACACTGACTTATGACTTTAATGCAAACGTGTTGCACGTGAGGACCTCCCGTTGTGCGCCTTTATTGAAAAGTTTCAGATGGCGAGGTCATAGTGGGGTTTTCCCCGTAGCTTTGTTTATGCAATTTATGATCTGTTAATTGCATCTTTGTTGTTTTCCCTCAGTGATAACAACAGTTCACACCGTGAAAGCGTATTGTATTTGCGTTGCTGTTGATTTAGGTTATAATAAATCTGTCATTATTTTTGCTTCAAACTACTTGAGTCAGGTAGCTCCACCTTCCGTACGGAGACCCCTGGCAGGGAGAAAGAAAGTTAACACAGTGTACTGTGTGCTTATTTATTAAATGGAAGAATAGGCTATGTATATATTCAGCATTTTCCTCCCTTAGTTCATATATGTGTTTATTCTAAGACTCCTGTGTCTGTAACAGCACAACCCTAAGTCTTTCTAATGAAATCCGAGGTTTTGTGTACCATGCAGGTCTATGGGTGGGAGATTTAACTATTTTTTCTTTGTGATGACTCGATGAGTAGTCCGTCCTCAAGTAAGGGGTCACTGAGTCCACCTCCTTCACAATAATTATCAGGCTTTAGATTTAGTATTTATTCATTATATGGAAAACGCTCAGACATTAGATTCAAGTGCTTTAAGGTGAATACTCATTACAGGATTAAATGCAAAACAGTATTTCATTTAGCCTACTAAAATATCAAAACGATACATGAACAGTTGTGTTTTTCTTACAACAGTCGTACTTAATGAAACTCCATTTTAATTTAAGTGCAGTTGAGAGAACAGATTCTCACGTTGTCATGAGTTTGCTAGCTTTAAATTAGCCAGGCTGTGAAATACATTAAAACAACGTAGTCATCAAAGTCATGATAATGTTACTTTTGTCTCGAAATAGTTATATATTATGAAACAAAACTTGAAAACCATAACAAGATTCTCTCACTAGCGGACATGCTAATGACTAACGCTACTGCTGGGGTGCTAGTTAATCAAACAAACTATTGATAAAATATTGAAACACATTTTAATGACACATTCAGCATTGCAGCTAGGTGACAAACATTGCAATGTTTTGAGTGCTTGTGTCACATTTCTCACCTGCAAATAATTGAAAAGATTAAAGCCTGTGAGCTGGCCTGGGATATTAGCAGCTTGTTTACTGCTTCTGAACCCAGAACCCAGCTCCAGCTCCTGAACTTTACCTGCTGCTACCCCATAGCATGAGGGCCCCTTCTTTACAGGGCAGAGAGACATGATGCACTGAAATTAAGTTTAAATGGGAGTTGGGGGTAAGTCTGAATACTCCACACACATGAGTGGACATATATACACAGAAGCCTATGTGCTGCGTGTGCAGACTTACCAAAATTCAGATTTTATTTTTATAAGCGCTGAAGAATCTGAGGGCAAGTCTTGGTGGCCATATAAATATACAGACTGGTCTTTAAGGATGCCACCGCAGCGACTGAAACATTTGCAGTGTTACAGGTACATAAGGCTCAGGGAAATAACGTTTTCCTGTGCGTAGTTATGCTTTAAGAATGCTTGGGTAAAGCTTTGGCGATGTTGCTGGGTGTGGTACCCCCTATTGTACCATGCAAAGCTTTGGAATCCTGACGGTAAACCTTGGAAAGTCATTGTAACTGCGGGCATTTGCATTGGTTTGCATCGTGCTATTAGAACATACCAGATAAAGCTCAAGGGTTTCCAGACTTTTTAAATAAATAGATTCTGTAGATCACTCTGGACTTAGTGACGGGTGATGCAGTTTAAATTTGAGTTTTTCGAGCTTAGCCCTGCTGGAGAAGGAGGGCCTTGCCGGAGCTCTTTGTTAGGCTTGTTTGTCATGTGGATGCAGTTGACATGAAAGTGCAGTTCAGCCATGGTGACACATTACCCAAGAATCTGAGCGTAAGGGAAGCCAACATGAAAATCTTTTCCAAACTGGTTGGTCCTCCTGAATTCACCCTTTCTGCATCTTTCTGTCAAGCTGAAACCATTCAGGCCACCTGGATGTTTACCTGCTGTTTGAAGTGTGTTTGAGTCCAGAACACTGCACATGAGAGGAAACTCCAGGGAAATCTGAGCGTGTGCTGTTTTATTCAAAGCCAATCTAAATGAGAGAACCCTGAAACGTTTGACATGTGTGATCCCCTCCTTACTTTGAGTGGCCACGCTGCCAGCATAACCTGGTTTGATGGACAAGCTTAGAAATACATTAGCAGCATTTTAATCAAGAATAATTTTCTTCAGCAAGGACACTGTTTTCCTTGGAAGTTTCAGTCCCTGCATGCAGTGATGTTCTACCCACAAACAGGCGCTTTGGCTAAAGGGAGCATACCTGCTTGTAGAATCAGCTCTTTCATATCTTACTAGCCAACGCTGATGCACTAGTGTATAGTTTTGTTTACGTTTTTGGGGGAGGGATGTCAATATTGTTCTGAAATGCTGAACCATATCACTTAGCAAACACAGAATGCACTCAGATAACCTGTTTAAAGCCTTTAAAGTTAAGTTCAGTAATCATTAGTTGAGTTTTAGTCTGTGCTCCTCTCCGTACCTCAGGATGGGGTTCAGTCCCCAGATGAACAGTCCTGCATCCTTTAGTGCTCGATGCCCATTTACCTCGTGCTTCATGTCTGGCAGTGAGTGATGGATTAAGACAGAATCCCTGTGGTGGACTGGAGTGCTATCTACGGACTGTCCAGTGTTTTACCTTACGCTGCTTCTGTAAGACACATTTAAATTAACTTCAAACTTCTTAGTCATCCATGTCTGAGTTTAGCTTTAACTGAAAATGCCTGATCGGTGGAGTAATATGAACACGTTTCAGCTGAGATCTGTACGTTAATTTCCCTTTCATCTGAAATATGTCTAGTTCTGCCTCTATTAATCCATATCAATATGTTCCAATTGATAAAGGTATATTGAAGAAATATTACATGTGTATATACACACACAGTGCACACTTAGGATCCACTGTTTAGGCAAACATTTTTTCCAAAGATCAATAGGAGGCATTTCTACTTTATCTAGGCTACTGAATAACTGCCTGACATGTTACAGGCAAGCTTTTCACAGGATATTTATGTTTATAGGGTACTAAGCATGTACAAGTAAAACATTGCAAATGTAGTTGTGGAGTTTCTGGAAGCCTGTGTCGATCAGTGTGTCATTTTCACTGAAGCTGCGCAGTTTGGTGATCACACCCCATGTGGACATTCCACAGCCCGTGTTCTGTACCTGGATTACTGTATTCTGATTTAGGCGAGGGGCTATTATGAGGAAAAATAAAAGTATATTAGATGAAAAGAATTTGTAATATCATCACTAGTTTGTTATTGCTCTTTATGTTCTGTGCATTTGTTTAGTTGAATGCTATCATGTATATTTGCCGTTGAAATGTCATTAAGCTAATATAATGAATCTGTTTTCCTGATCATTCATGTTTTTTGCCTCATCCCTGCAAAAATAACACTATCTGTACTTTACAGATAATTGTAAGGTAAACTACCATTTCAGAGAATAGCCTTGAGTTGATTTGGTATGATTTAGCCTAATTGTTCCTAGGAATAAATAGGTTTGATGTAACCCAGTGACTGCAGTTTATTTTACACTAGGTGTATAGTCTGAATATAATGCTCTTTATTATTCACTTGGCCAAGGATATTGTATAATTGAATGACATCAGCCAGTCTGTACCATTACTGTGTGTTTGTTTAGTCTCTATAAACCAGTATGAGGCGACGGTAAAAGGATTAACTGCCAGCAGTTGTAAACTGCACAGGTTGCCTTGTGTAAAATGAAACAAATATGAATGTAATACAACGCCTCGCAATTTCAGACAGAGAGACCTACAATCCAGTAGGTTGTATCTGTATGTTGCAGTTATCAATGTAAAATGAATAAATGACTGTAATTGAACGGAAGGTAGTAATTAAGTGTTCAGATTGATAAAATGGCCGCCCTATATGTGGCTCGAACCCTTGCTTTAAACAAACGAAAGACCGAAAGGCCAACTCTAAAATAACGTTACAGTTGTCCTAAAATGCCTTAAAGTATTTGCTTTCAGGAACTGGCTGCTGACTGCTCATTCGGTCCTGCGAAGTGACAGGCTGTATGCTAACCAATCAGGGCTTAGTATGTTCTCTGCGGTGGGGGGGTTGAAGGGGGTGTCATACTGTTGCAGCTGATGATTTATAATCTTTTGAGCCTGTGTTCTGTGAGAACTGCCATCACAGACTTGTCGATTTCTTTTGTCTCTGCTCAGGTACCTCTGCACCCCCACCCTCCTTCTCTTGTTTCTCCCTCCTCCATCCCTCCTGTCCAGCACTCACTCAAAAAGAAAAAACCCAAAACAGACCCACCCCCCGGTGAGACGAGCCCAGGTTCGAGAGAGCGCCGCTCTGTGTTTACCGCCTCCCCCGCCGTTCGCGTGTTGCGTCTGACCCCCCCGAGGAGCCCCGGTCATGTCCTCCATCTTGCCGTTCACGCCGCCGGTGGTCAAGCGGCTGCTGGGCTGGAAGAAGTCGGCGGGCGGGGCGGGCGGGGCGGGCGGGGGCGAGCAGAACGGCCAGGAGGAGAAGTGGTGCGAGAAGGCGGTAAAGAGCCTGGTGAAGAAGCTGAAGAAGACGGGCCAGCTGGACGAGCTGGAGAAGGCCATCACCACGCAGAACTGCAACACCAAGTGTGTCACCATCCCCAGGTAGGCTGCGGAGCGCCCCCCCCCCCCCCGAGCCCCCCCCCGAGCCCCCCCCGAGCCCCCCCCGAGCCCCGGCCACGCCCGCACCTCGCTCACCAGCGCGTCTCAATTCTGCTTTTAATCAGGTGGCTGATGCATGCATATGTGTTGGGTGTGTGAGGGAGGGTGGGGGGGGGGGGGATCGGGGGCAGCCTAATTTATCTGTCTTTGATATTCTACTTCAGCAAATGGCTCAACAAAAATAAAGAACATTGCAAAATTTTTAGACTTTATGGCCTCTTTAAACTGCGAGGTGGTGGAGTTAATGAACCAGCAAAATGTGTGGAAAAGAGGGGCTGGTGGGGGGGGGGGGGGGAGGCCTAGAGGAGAGGGGATCTATGGGCACCAGCGTCCCCAAAATGATGATTTACTGGTTGATCTGTTCCTGGGGCATTAAAGGAGACCGCCAGAGTGGGTGATTGCTTGGCAACGATTATGTAGCATTCAAGCATTGGTGAGATTGCATTAACTCATTTATAAACTTGTGTCATAATCTCTTCGTTTTTATAGTTGGGTTTTATTTATATGAATAAAAATATCCATTAAGGGAGAAATGAAGTCTGTCTCAGAGCATTTAATACAACAATAAATAAAAAGATAACAGGCAAACTGAAGGCAGGGTATTATTATTATTATTATCATTACTGGAATATGTTTGAAAGGTGACGCATGTCACCAAAATAGCGGAAAGCGTCTGCGTTTCTCAGAATTGATCGTTCAGGTTTTCGCGCAGCCTGAAAGCTTGGCGGTAGATTGAATGGACCCCTTAATCCCAGTAAGTACTTTTGTTCTAAATATACTCCCGGCACATGCATAATCCATGCTGGAGTCGATCAGGAGCAAACTGTTTTGATTAATGTTGTGGTGAAACATCGTCTTCTGAGGAGTGTTTTTGCCCTGCAATGAAACGATTTCCTTTCGCTAAACGAGCGCCTCGTCCTGCGGACTCTCCTGCTAAAATGACGTTTCTCAGGTATGATTTTTTTTTTGGCGGGGCGAGGGGGTGTGTGTGGACAGTTTTTGGATTAAGTGAAACCGAGGATAGAGAAGCCTTTTCCCCAGTTTGCTCTGCAGTGGGCGCTCCCCAACAGCATTTAGATGTCAGGACACGTGACTGTTTTTCTGGCCTGGTTGTGTTGGTGAGAAATTGGCGCAGGGAGCTCCAGTAAAGGCCTCAGTGAGAGGAAAGCAGTGCCGTGTCTGTGAATGAGCGATGCTGCTTTCACAGACAGTGGCAGTCCCACTCCAGGAGGATCCTGTCCTGCTCCAGGAGGATCCTGTCCTGCTCCAGGAGGATCCTGTCCTGCTCCAGGAGGATCCTGTCCTGCTCCAGGAGGATCCTGTCCTCTCAGTCATCAGCACTCTCGTTTTTCTGGCTTTGTGTGTAAACCGTGACATGATGCTTTTTTCTGACAGTGCTGACGAGCCCCTTTCAGTAATTAACGTGAAGTGAAATGACGGAATCAGACTGCGAGAGTCATTTTCGCTTCCCTCACTTTCTGGCTGATATTAGACTGTATCCTGGCGGTGAAGACGCCGTCCCTGCAGCCTGTGGAGCAGCTTCTCTCCGTCGTCAGGTGACGAGCCGCCCGGATGGTGCCCGCGCCGGCCGTGGCAGGAAACGGCACGTGGCGCTGCGTTTTTGGCGGGATCTACGCGCACGCCGGAGCGGTTACTGCTCGTCGGGGTTCCCATGCCGTACCTCCCCGTTCAGCCGCACGGCCTCCTGGGTGATCTTTGGCCTCCGAGCCTCGCGGTCTCCCGGCCCAGTCGCTGCAGCGGCGTACCCAGCAGCCTGAGACGGGGAGGAGCCTGCGTGCTGACGTTACCCGCCCCAGCGAGCGCCTCAGAGAGCGCGCTCCTCCCTGCCCTTCTGCCTGTGGGAGGACGCTGCAGCAGCGGGACGCTTATGATCACGCATTCCTAACTGATGTTTTAAAAAATGAAAAACAGAAAAAGAAGTTGATTTATTTGCTTTTTTACGAGCACATTTTTATGAAACATGACAGATGTGTCGGCACGCAGTACGCACGGCCTGTTCCAGGTAGAGCGAATCGATTTGTGCCTCTCGCGTAGCGTTGAGTCTCGATCGATCCGAACAAAACGCTCCCCTTATTTCTTTGGTTCAGATGATAGCACAGTGATGCCGAATGATGGATTCCAGTTTGGAATTACTAATTCCGTTTTCAGATTTTGAAATCCACAGTCTGTGGATTCCATGGTTGTAGAAAAATGGGGTGTGCAGTTTCTGGCATGTTGACATCTTGAATGTAATGAAAGATATATGTAACGTGTGAACGGCGTACGTCCGTTCTTACTGACCTGTTCCGTCTGCGTCCCATCTCTGCCTCGCTGTCTGAGTGTTGCACAATGA
This sequence comes from Anguilla anguilla, assembly GCF_013347855.1. Classification (NCBI taxonomy): domain Eukaryota; kingdom Metazoa; phylum Chordata; class Actinopteri; order Anguilliformes; family Anguillidae; genus Anguilla; species Anguilla anguilla. Next base: position 47,396,614 of record NC_049210.1, read on the forward strand.
CGTGGTTGAGCTCTCCAGCCCTCTGCTGTTTACATCTGCTTATCTCTGGCTGGAGAGGAGCCCGGTTTAACACGGCAGGTTTCTAGCCTTAGGGACTCAGTAAAAGAGAGACGTGAGTCTTATTTGGTGTATTTAACATTACATGTGGTCTGCTGTGTCGTATCATAAAAAAATAAGTGTGCTTTCTTCCCAATATGCAGCAGATATTTTAGGAAGAGGTGCAAACTGGACCTGAGGTCCCAGGGAAACATAATTAAGAATGGGGCAGGCTCTGGCTCCTACCAAAACAAGTACTTTTCTTTGCTCTTTCCACCTGGAGGAATGTTTTCTCCTGGTCAGGGCGTTGTCTATGACTGCTGTCACTCAAATGCGCAGCTGAAAGTGGAATTTTCCCTGCAGTATTCCCTTTTGAGAATTCCTTTATGATACGGTTTATAAACGTAAAAAATAAGTGTTACACACCAGGATGTATACTGCAGTGTTTGTATTCTCCAAGTCTAATTCCCAGCTAGAGATGCTTTAGCCCCAGACTGAAAGGAGTAAACAAGTTGTACAATCCAGATGAGTTCATAAAAGTGCTATGGAGGATATTTTATTATATATATTTTTTTTTACCAACTGCCCCTCTTCTCTATTTCATTAAAAAAACCCTGCAATTAAAGAAAAGCTTGGATACAGTTGCTTCCCTTGGAAAGTAATGGGAACTTTAAATGTGAATTATGCTCCCAGTTCTGTAACATTATCCAGGGAAACATTTGGGGAAAATCCAGCACAGTTCCAATGCAACTGCTGGTGCATGGTGATCATCGCCCTTAATCAGATCACAGTGCTTAATTCAGTTCAGTTTTAAAAATGTTTCCTCTTCATTTCAGTGATGCTCTAGCGGTGCACAGCCATATTTCCTGAGGAGCCGGGATTAGGGAGCAGCCACTGCTGCGCACAGCTACACCTATGATGCATTGCACTTTAATCCTAATGATCTCAGTCTTCATTTTTAATTTAAAAAATCTGGAGCAGCTTGTTCGCACACCTTGCATAGGTTACATGCGCTTTGAGAAGAATGTGTCGTAGTGAAAAACTCCCTCGTGCTCTTTGTTAGTGAGCCTCACTGTTCAACGACCCAACGTTGGGGTCTGTTTGACCTTCATCAGCCCCTGTGCCTGTCTGCTGAGCTGCTGAAGGTTGTTTAAACTCCACCATTTTCCAGGCAAAGACATGGAAATATCCCTCTGAAAGTGGATGGATTTCATCTGAAACGCCTTAAAACAATATTCCCTCTGGGTCAGGCGTTCCAGTAAACCTGAGCGTGTGTGCAGCCCGTAAACGGATGTGCCGTAGGGTTCAAACATGGAAATGTATATTTTTAAATCGCCGTTCTTTCCAGTTTAATGTTTAGTAGTTTTTGCTCGTTTTCAATATCAATCGTCAGCTTATTGAACGCCCAGTCTTATGTGTAGCGCTTCTTAATTTCTTTGCAGTTGTTTTATGAGACAATTTTAACTTTCTGTGAGTAAATGCAGAATCACTTTTATTTTCTGAATGAGCTGCGAGACTTTTTTCCCCCATCATGGGTCGTTGTTCCGAAATTGTTGTCAGTTCGCAGCACCTGGACGTGTGACCTCATCCAGAGGCACAGGGAACACAGGGTTCCGGAACATCCTCAGCTGTGTAAAAACTCTAATGGAGCACTTCAAGAAGTTTATGAAGGTAGCATTTTACACTGCACTCTTAAAAAGTGCTTGACTTCTTGATGAGAGTTTTTGGCAATCATCTTGAGAAGCTTTAAGTCTTGATTTTATAGAAATGATGTCCTTGGAGACTGATTCTTAATCAGGCTCTGTGTTCAGCTGAATGTCAGGGGAATGGGTGCTGGTGTTAAGGAGCTCAGGCTTGGACAGAACGAACTGCTCGTAGTGCTTGTGATGCAGCCTAATGTGCAGGTTTTATGTGTCCTTGAATCTGGGCAGTCAGGAGCTCAGAAAGCTTCAGCGGCATAGTAACATGGGTTAGGATGGAAACGCTATGAATCAATTAAAATAAAAATAATCATTGATATTAAGTGGTGAATTCCATGCATGTGTGGCGAGGGGGATTAATCTCACTGAGCCAAAGAATAAACTACTCTGCTTAATGACCATGGCCTCATAATGGCTGAGTCAATCAAACCGCACAGGGTTCAGTGTCCCCTGGCCTGACGCTACTCTGTTTAGCGTTCTCTAAGAGCATTTCAGGAGGGAAAAAAAGCGTTTCCGAAGCTGACCCCCAACTTAGGCAGTAAGTCCTGCTTTGCGTTAGCATCTTAGCATGGCCTGTTTGGTCTCCTGGTCTTCATTCTGTACGCTGCGTGTCGTCTCTGCAGACAAACTCAAGCGCTCTGAACGGTGTTTGCGTTTAATACACATCCGTATGGAGACGATAAATGAAGTGTGTGGCTTTGGAAGCCTACCCGTCGTCTGTTCCCTTGTTTAGAGGCTCGGTCACGCGTTAATATGTATCCAGCTGGTGCTCGTAATTCCCAAAACATTTTGAAAGTCTGTTGTTGCGTTTCGTGGTTTTAATTGGTCAGCTAGACATGCCCATAGATGCTGCTTTTGTCGCTAGCTCGGTGGGAAAGGGAGCTATGCTGAGGTTAGAAATGAAGCTTACGTTGGTATGATGTCTCTGTGAAGGACAAAGCTTTTTATCTCCACAGAACACAAACTTGTGTTGTCTGATGCTTTGGCCTGTGATTGGCAGACACTGTATCAGAGCCTCAAAGCTGTGCGAGCTCTCGGACTCCTTCAGTATCCTGTGACCCCAACCAGCCGGGCCGACGGCCAGCAGTCAGGAGATCAGCTGCAGCGACTGCGTACGCTCTCCAGAGTGAGGATGAGCAGCAATCAGGAGATCAGCTGCAGCGACTGCATACGCTCTCCAGAGTGAGGATGAGCAGCAATCAGGAGATCAGCTGCAGCGACTGCATACGCTCTCCAGAGTAAGGATGAGCAGCAGTCAGGAGATCAGCTGCAGTGACTGCATATGCTCTCCAGAGTAAGGATGAGCAGCAGTCAGGAGATCAGCTGCAGTGACTGCATATGCTCTCCAGAGTAAGGATGAGTCTCCAGCACTTCAGCAGTGAGCTGGCCTCTGGGCTGAAGACGTGCTGAGGCAGAAGCATTGGGCTCAGTCTCTTTGCTCTGTGACAGATGTTTGCAGATTGAAACTGGGGAAAATGCTTTTCCTGCTGGTCAGCAGTGGGGACAGAAGCTGCAGATTGTGTATTGATTTAAGATGGAGCCTGTGTGAGGGCACTGGGGGAAGGTTCAGCTTCTCTCCTCAGACTGAGGAGCCTGAAGGTTAACTCAGAGTAGCATCGCGCCTCCCCACTCTCGCCCTATGAACAGAGACTGTGCGTTACAGCCTGCGTGCTAAGGCACACACATTTCCATTAGCTGGCTACTTGGCTAGCCTGATCACTGAGCTTATCGCGTGCCAGCCTCAGTGTTTGCAGTTGCTGGACATTAAAAGCTTGTGGCTTGCTCTGTACAGCAATTAGACTTTCTCACCCCCCCCCCCCCCCCCCCCCTCAGTCTGCTAAAGTAACATGAGTGAGATCGTTTTCCCTCCCTAATGTGGTATGCCCATTCATTAATGTAAATATCAGCGCTTATTGCTACAGCCTCTGCTATCGGTTCAGCAGAGCCCAGAAATGCGTGTTTTCTCCCCTGAAACATGTGAAGCTTTAGCGTGAATGACTCTGTGGTTTCAGAGGTTTTCACCTCGATGGTGGGATGTTTTAGTTTTACATTTGAATTCACATTCTGCCATTTAGCAGCCCGGTCTTCCTTTCGCTCAGCGACTTTCGCTGATGACGTTTTTTTTGTGAACCGTTGGTTTCAACTTCATGAAAAACGAACTTCAGATTTGCTGGATGTCGTCTGCGGCTGCAGAACTCTCCTTCCGCGCGGTCTTGACTTCGTAACAAGGTTGTTACCTCAGTCATCTTTTTTGAATTTCCGCATAGAAGAGTAGCAGAAATATTTTCATGTACATGCATATTTCTTACCCTGCTACTGAGCAGAATGCCTGAGGCATGTAAACAGAGGAGTAAGTTTTGGTTTGAATGGGCTTCATTTCTGAGTCAGCTGTTGTGTTCCTTGCACTGTGCAGCGCTAAAAATAGAAACAAATAAAACAGGTTAATTTAAACTTGTAACAAGAACTAAATAGTGCCTGCCAAGGCACTTCATAAAGACCCAGGTGCGTGCAGTGTTTAGGCTTTGCGACGTCCGTTTGTATTGCATAATAAATTCAGTACGAGTTGCCTCTTAAAACTGTGCAGCATGTTGTGTAGCAGATCCCTGGTTGGAAGGCGTGTGTAGACACACACACACACACACACACTATCACAGTGCTGCACAGAATGCAGTTAAAGACTGCCAAGTCCGAACCGCTGGGCTGTTCTCAAGGTAACGCTCATAATTTATACAAGACGTCACTGAAGTTTAAGGTCGTTTGTACCGCAATGAAGAGAACGGCACGTCTTGCGCGGGTTTGCTGAACGTGACAGCCAGCTGTGTGCGTGCGTGCGTGCGTGCGCGTGTGCATGTGCGCAGGGCAGTTTGTAGAGCGCTGGGTATGTGTGTGCGTGTGTCTGTGTCTGTGCGTGTGTGTGTGTGCGCAGGGCAGTTTGTAGAGCGCTGGGTGTGTGTGTGTCTGTGCATGTGTGTGTGTTTGTGTGTGTGTGTGCGCAGGGCAGTTTGTAGAGCGCTGGGTGTGTGTGTGTGTGTGTGTGTGTCTGTGCATGTGTGTGTGTGTGTGTGTGTGTGTGTGCGCGTGTGTGTGTGTGTGTGTGTGTGTGTGTGGGCAGGGCAGTGTGTAGAGCACCGGGTACTTGTGTTCTCTGCTCCTTATTGGCCGGTTCAGCTTGAGGAGGCGGCCCGTGCCCTCTGGGAGCTGTCGAATGTGATCTCTGTGCCAGACCTTTGGAGAGCCCCTCGCTCCTCAGAGGGGTGCATGTGATGCGTTTCCTGTCGTTGCTCATCAGTGGCTCTTGGGTCAGCCTCACATGTGTCTCTGAGCCCCGGTACAGAACCTGACGCCGTGAGGTGAAATGTGTTTAACACGTAAACGATGAGCAGGATTCTGTGAAGCTGGAGACCTAATCCTTTTCACTGAAGGGCCTGAGCTTATTAAAGGTGGAGGTTCGGTCTCTTCAGGGATTTAATAGCAGTTTCCTCCCCAGGGCAACCTTAAAAATATCTCTCTGAGATGCTGTGTGACTTGGCTTTCTGTGCTAAAGTGCCAAGATGTCGGTTATTCTGGAAATGTCTTTACTGTATTGGTTAGATTTTCGCTGGGACAGTATTGTCCACGTGTTTAAATATTGTAAACCCCCTGGTTGCTTTGTTGTTCTGATTCAGGTGTAGCCTGTTCTTTTATTGTCAGAGTCGGGTGGCGTGTGCGTTTCATTCTGTCCAAAGCTCATGACATACGCATTTCCAAACGATGCTTTCACCTCTTTTTCCATTTTGCTGTATGAGGCTGTGTGTGCCAGTCTCACTGCAGACTGCGTCCCCTGCTCTCCTCTTTGACTTGTTGTGAGAAGGCCAGTTCCAAAGGCCCCTCACGCAGGGAACGTTGTCCCAGGTTGATCCGAGAAGGTCTCGCTCTCAGATAAGCGGTACAAACAAACCCGATATTGGTGTACCGCTGAGAACTGTCAGGCTTCTATCTCTTCTGGTCACCAGAGAAAAAAAAAGAGACTTGGGAGTAGTGTCAGACCAGCTTTTGAATGGTGGCATTTTATTTATTTTTAAAATAAGATGCGGTATGTATGCGTTGGCGCTGCTTGTTAGAGGGGTGGAAACAGATGGAACCGTGGTCTAGCTGCAATAGGATCACCAGGAAGAGGACTTAACTCCCCCGAAAGTGGGTCACGGATCTGCAGCGGAGCCGATAGGCCGCTGGCCCCGGGCGGGGAGCTGGGCCCCGCCCCCTCCTCCAGGATGTAGATGTAATTATTGTTTATGGTGTGAGTGGGGGGGGGGGGGCACGCGGGTGAACTTCCTGTGCGGATGCACAGCCCCGTAAAGAGCGTCTCGGAAAACACGCCTGTCCTGGTGTGCTGCGCTAGAGTGTAAATTCTGTACTGAGGTCCGTCCCTCTGTCGCAGGTACAGTGTGGGGTCACGTCCCTCTGTCGCAGGTACAGTGTGGGGTCACGTCCCTCTATCGCAGGTACAGTGTGGGGTCACGTCCCTCTATCGCAGGTACAGTGTGGGGTCACGTCCCTCTATCGCAGGTACAGTGTGGGGTTCACGTCCCTCTATCGCAGGTACAGTGTGGGGTCACATCCCTCTATCGCAGGTACAGTGTGGGGTCACATCCCTCTATCGCAGGTACAGTGTGGGGTTCACGTCCCTCAAAACGCTCTGTTTCCGTAATACCTGATCACATCTGCACCCCTGTTTCAGTGCCTGGCCTTCCTTTGTCTGTTTAGGAGCACTAAGGCCAGCATGTTCTCTCCTGCTGTCTTTACTCTCTGTGGAGACCACCAGCTGAGCTGCACAGCCGTTGGGTTTCAGTGTATGTTATGCAGTCTGGTCCAGTTGGATATGGATCTGTGCACAGCCGTTGGGTTGCAGTATATGTTATGCAGTCTGGTCCAGTTGGATATGAATCTCGATCTGCTCTTGTACGATGAGATGGGGGATCTGTATTTTAACATGAAAATTCACTGGTTTTTCTGAGACCTAATGACTGGGCGTTTCATGCAGCATGCAGAGTGAACCCATTTGTTCTGGTGGCACAATGGTGAGGTCTACATGTGGGGTTAATTAAGGAGTGTGTACTTCAAATAACGACATCTGCACAAAGGATTCCATATTCCAGAGCCTTATCCTGTGCTTTACGTGGCCAGATTTGTGCCAGGCCTTATTTGAACCGGGGTGAAGTCAGGACATGGACAGAGTAGCTGGCATCGTGGACTCGGCCTGTGCCCCCGTGTGACCTGAGAGCGCAGGCCGGATACGCCGCGCGGTGCGTATGGTGACCTCGCCCGTCTTCCGCACCGTTCCCGTAACGCTCGGCAAAAACAACCACTGCTGGAGTTTCATAATCCAGATTAGCGCCAGTCTTGGGTAATCCCGTATTGATTTGGGTTAAATATTCAGCACTTGGACCTGATCTGTAACGCACACGCTTGATGCTGGTTTTGTTTGGTTGGTTAGACGCTCATTGTGACGGTGAGCACAGCATGGCCAGATGTGTTTGTTTGGGAGTGAAGCTGGTATCTGCATTGGGGTCTGCCCCCGCTTCAGTCAGAGTTGGCTTGTTCAGGAATGGATTAAATAGTTAAATAAATGTTTTAATGTTAGGTGAGATTGCAGAATTGCTGAGGCACCAACAGCAACAACTCAAAAACCTGATGGGTTACCAGAATGGTGAGTTTTGGCTAGTGTGCCCAGCCATTGTACCCAGCTAAGACGCTTGATTTTGGGGCGGTGATGACCTTGACTGGTGGTCAAGGTCAGAGTGGTACTGCGTTCAGCAGGGGGGCCCAGGGGAGGCGGAGTTTAGCTGGCACGGTGTTCCCATCGCGTGCTCCCTAAGGAACATCCCATTACACATTCCCATAGGAACATGCTGGGTTCCTCGCAGACTTTGAGAGACATTTTTTGTGGAACTTCAGGACATTTTGGTTGATTACAGAATGTTTCTTTTTTTTTCTTAAAAGTGGTACATTGCTTGCAGTTAACCCCTTCTGTAGCACCCCCTCTTAACACAAGCCTGAAAATATAACAAAAAGGGTAAAGCTTTACTGTCTTGCAAAATGTTTTGTAGGTTAAATGTATTGAATCACAGGTAGTCAGCTGTAGTAGGTTATCACGAGGTACCACAACTAAATGGATATGAATGCATTTTAAAGTCTAGAAGGTAGCTACTGAAATAAATTTTTTTAATATGGTTTAGCTATGCTAGTTTGGCTACATCAGAAATTAAGATAAACCTTAATAAAGATTAAAAAAAACTGATTTATTTTAATTTTAAAGTGTGTGTGCGTGCCTGCCTGTGTGTGTGCACTTGTGTGTGTAATTTGGAATTTTATTTAAACTTAATTAAAGAGTCAGTCCCATTTCAGAGGCAGTGACACTAGCCTTACGAATGTTGGTCCTCAGGTTAGGACTGGGGGCGGGGCTTCATTCATTGCATACCACATTTAGATGATACATGTTCTGTCATGTGACCATCAAAGTACGAGTTTCATTTTCCATTCCATGGTCTTATTTTGAAAACCGTTACACATTCTGACACTGTGTGCCCGTATGTGAAATTAAAATGTGTGTTGTGGATGCATTTGTGAACACTTTTCCAGATTCACTGTTATATTCATGAGATGATCATACTTCCTGTCTCTAATAAGCAGCCACAGGAAACTGCTGTGTGGCCATTTCCTGCTCCTTTGACAGTGCTCTGGGTTGATGAATACACTGAAACTGAGATGCATGTGTAGTGAAGGCTCGTCTCTGGGCCTCCTCTGTAGAGGCCTACAGAGCTGTGGTTTTCCATTGTACATCATTACCTGTTTTTTCCTTTGTTTCTCCATTAGAACGGCCTCCCTTATTCGAGATGGTGGGTCATAACGAGATCTTAAAATAATTATAATGATAATAATCATGGACTCTGCGACCTTCTCCTGTAAAAGAGGCCTAGTTTGTGTTTCCTTCATGTTCTAAACTCATCTTGGTATTTTTGAATGAATCATGCCCCATGTTTATATCATATTTTTTTCTTTTTGTTTTGTTTTTTGTTGTTTTGATTTTCTGTGCACAGCAATTGCTCTGAAATTTGGGGACTGAGTACACCAAATACGATAGAACAGTGGGAAACCTCAGGCCTATACAGCTACCCTGACCAAACCAGGTGAATACCTCCTGTCCAGTACTGCAGCACACAGCCACAATGGGGCAGGTACTCCACTGGGCTGCTGGATCTCTCCACCAATGTCTTTTAATGCTGCTTATTTTAACCATGTTTTTTGTTGTTTGTTTGTAAAGTGATTATGTGTGTGCATGAATTAACAATTAACATTCTCTATTGCTTTTTAAAAAAATTTCTTCAGATTAATAGTCCACGTGTTTGTCTGACCCTCTTTTGCAGTTTCATAGCTTTAAAACTATGGTATATCATTTCTTAATGGTAATAATAAGTTCCAAGCCAGTATTATTAAGCAGTTCAAGTATCATCAATGCAATCTGTTTGTGTTCATGATATTACAGTATAGCCTCAGGCCAACCTTTTAGCCATTTATTTCTGCTAAAAGTGATTTTCTGAAAACTTGCTCAGTTTGTAATTAAGTAGAAGATGCATTGATGGTACTTGCTAGCTGATAACTAGTTGTGAATGGTCCCATTCTGTCATTATGAATCCTATGTAATGGTTAATTTTGATAATTTCCTAGTTACACTATTTTACAGTTTAACTTAACAGTTCCTCTTATACATAAAAATAATATCAGTGAGCTGCTAACTGTGACCAAAATGGACGAGTATTGAATAATATGTACTTTTCTCTTGGCTAGTTGCATTTCATGACATACTCATTCCCTCTAAAGTGTGTTGCAATCTTCAGTTCTTGATTGTTTTCCTTTGGGACTTTGTGTCCAGCAATGCTAGCATTATCTACAAGCTCATGCGTTCATGGTTTTATTAAATCATTTTTAGTTTTTATTTTTTTCTAGAAGTGGTTGAATGTTCAGCCAAAGCATGCATGAAATGGACGCTTGCATTAGAGAGCGAGGGCACTGAAAGATTTATAAACGTTATAAATGCACTGAGCTGACCTTTCCACTGAGGCCACAGCACTGTTTACTTTCTCCTCCTCCCTCACACAATCTCTCTCTTACACCTCTCCCTCTCCTCCCCTCTCGTCCATCCCGCATCCACCCCCCCCCCCCCCCCACTCTGTCCCTGCTGCTCTGGTCGCACGCACCCCCCTCCCTGTTTCGTCTCTCCTCCCCCCTCCTCGTCCTCCTCCTCTTTCTCCCCTCTCGTCTCTCCTCTTCCTCCTCTTCCTCCTCTTCCCCCCTTCCTCCTCCTCCTTCTCCCCTTCTTCCTCTTCCTCGCTCCGCCAGGTCCCTGGACGGGCGCCTGCAGGTCTCGCACCGTAAGGGTCTTCCTCACGTCATCTACTGCCGGCTGTGGCGATGGCCGGACCTGCACAGCCACCACGAGCTGCGCGCCATCGACACCTGCGAGTACGCCTTCAACCTGAAGAAGGACGAGGTGTGCGTCAACCCCTACCACTACCAGCGGGTGGAGACGCCAGGTACTGCTCACTCTCCCGTATTAGCACTAACCCTAACCCCAACCCAACCCAACCCAACCCCTACCCCTACCCCTACCCCTACCCCTACCCCTACACCTACCCCTACACCTACCCCCAACCCCCAACCCCAACCCCAAATCCCATCCCCAACCCCAAACCCCATCCCCAACCCCAACCATAACCGCAACCCCCACCACTACCTCAACCCCAACCCAACCCCAACCCCAACCCTAACCGCAACCCCCACCACTACCTCAACCCCAACCCAACCCCTACACCTACCACTACCCCAACCCCCAACCCCCAACCCCCAACCCCAACCCCAACCCCAACCCCATCCCCATCCCCAAACCCAACCCAACCCCCAACCCTAACCCCAACCAGCGGATGGGGACTCCAGGTACTGCCCACGCACTCTCTCCTATCAGCACTAACCCCAACCCCCAACCCCCAACCCCAACCAGCGGGTGGGGACTCCAGGTACCGCTCACTCGCTCTCCCACCGGACAGCTTCCAGCAGCACACTTGTTTGTTTTGGGATTTTTTGTTTATTTTTTCCCTTGCAGTGCCCAGAGAGTTGTTGTTTGGATTTCACCAAACATCCACGTCTTGCCTCAGCTGTTTTCCACTTGCATTTCAGCCCTGAATCACTTGAGGCAGATTGTGGTTTGTGTGTGTAAACTTTTCTGTTGCTGCTGCATTTCATTAAATGAACAAATAATAATTGGGGCAGAATTCCTTTGGGGGGGGAAATGGACCATACCTTCCTGGCTGGACACACCACGTTTAGCACACCAGCGCAAGCTGGAAGTTTTCTGGCGTGTTTTATCTAGTCTTGCAAGAATATAAAACTATTTGTAATTTCCTTTAATTATAATTCCCAATTCTAATGTAACTCGTGCATTTTTTGTCTTGATTTTTTTTGTAACCTCATGACCTTTCCTGTAGCGCCACCATCAGGCCAAACATATATCAGAGTAATGACTGGATTGCAGGGACATTTGCCTTGGCACAGGTCTGCTCTATTGAACACAGTCTTTCTGGGTGAAAGTGTTAAGTTTGAATTCAAATATTCGATAGACATAATATCAGCGTGCACTTTCCATAGGTGTTCATATCAGGCGTTATTGTGCAGGATATAACTGGGTAATTGATGAATATGCTGGCGTCTGGATGAAAGTCCTTTAGTTGCTTTTTGACCCTATAATTCGGAGTGTTTGGTGATGAATGTCCTCCTCAGTGTAAAAGCAGACTTGGGGGATTAGAGGCTTTCTGTCTGAAGGGAAGGGAATCCCAGTTCTGAGAAACCTCTCTCTGAAAATCTCCTTTCCTAGTGCTGCCTCCGGTCCTGGTGCCCAGACACACCGAGATCCTGACCGAGCTGCCCCCCCTGGACGACTACACCCATTCCATCCCCGAGAACACCAGCTTCCCCGTCGGGATCGAGCCCCCCAACAATTACATACCAGGTTTGACCCCCCCGCACCCCGCGCCCAATCCTGCTGTCTCTGTGAAAATAAAGTTCTGTGTGTAACCCCCATGTTGAAGTGATTTGTATATCGGTATATAGATCAGAACTGAATGCAGGGTTGGTTAAAATCAGGGGATATGCTTGACCGTTGTGTGCTCTTCCTCCTCCTCATCGCTCCTCTCTCATCTCTCTGCCGTCAGAGACCCCGCCCCCTGGATACATCAGCGAAGATGGGGAGACCAGTGACCAACAGATGAATCAAAGTATGGACACAGGTACATTCTCTTCTAGCGTTAGGTAGCACGTTAGGTGCTTTTTTTAACATTAGGTAGAGTGAATGGGAATGAACGTCATGCTTTGCTGGATATCTTTGAGTAAAAGGAACAGGGGCGGGGCTGGCGGGGTGGGTGGGGGGCAATCCAAACATCATGTTCCTGAGTAGAGCCCCAGGACTCCTGGGGTATAGAGCGAGTGCTGTAGCCATAGTTTTGGGTGCCCTTTCCTGTCCTGTTTCAGAATGATATCCCCTGTGCTTCTTATAGCTCTGCTCTGAGTTGTAAAAGTTTCTTTGCTGCTCCCTCTCCAGGTTCTCCTGCAGAACTGTCGCCCAGTACACTTTCACCTGTCAATCACAGCATGGGTAAGGCTCTACCTGTTTATTATGCACATGCTAATAGGCTGTACCGTCCCGCTTAGAACCCCAAAAAGCCATAAACCCTTCCGTGCCATTAGCACTCGCCTGTGCTTCTTCTGTTTGGAACTCCAACCCTAAACCGACTCCCATCGCTGTTCCTGTCGGTCACTGTGAAGGTGAGGTTTGGAGGCACGCATTGAACCTGCTGTCCCACAATGATGAAATCCCACCAAACCCTGTAAATTGACAGTTATTTAGTCAGGTGTATCTCACACCCCTTTCCCCCTTCCCCCGCCCTGTTCAGACCTCCAGCCGGTGACGTACTCAGAGCCCGCCTTCTGGTGCTCGATAGCGTACTACGAGCTGAACCAGCGGGTGGGGGAGACCTTCCACGCCTCCCAGCCCTCCCTGACCGTGGACGGCTTCACGGACCCCTCAAACTCGGAGCGCTTCTGCCTGGGCCTGCTGTCCAACGTCAACCGCAACGCCACCGTGGAGATGACCCGCAGGCACATAGGTACAGTAGGCCCCGCCACCGTGGAGATGACCCGCAGGCACATAGGTACAGTAGGCCCCTCCACCGTGGAGATGACCCGCAGGCACATAGGTACAGTAGGCCCCTCCACCGTGGAGATGACCCGCAGGCACATAGGTACAGTAGGCCCCTCCACCGTGGAGATGACCCGCAGGCACATAGGTACAGTAGGCCCCTCCACCGTGGAGATGACCCGCAGGCACATAGATACAGTACGCCCCTCCACCGTGGAGATGACCCGCAGGCACATAGGTACTGTAGGCCCCTCCACCGTGGAGATGACCCGCAGGCACATGGGTACAGTAGACCCCTGTAGGGTGCACGGGCCCAACTGTCTGGGTTTCCCCAGATGTCTGAGTGTTCTGCAGGAAGAGGAGTGTAACTGTTTCTCTTCACAAGGCTATGAAAGGATGCATAGATAATATAAAAATATAATCTAAAAAAGTGGAAGTGATGCATGCTCCGTTTGTCGCAACAGGAAGAGGCGTGAGGCTGTACTACATCGGAGGGGAGGTGTTCGCTGAGTGTCTGAGTGACAGCGCCATCTTTGTTCAGAGTCCGAACTGCAACCAGAGGTATGGGTGGCACCCAGCCACGGTCTGCAAGATTCCTCCAGGTGAGAGAAGCCTGTGTCTGTACTAAAAGTGTCAATGTACCTGTGGTCTGTAAATCTTGGTTTCTGATGCATTCCATACAGAATAGGACAGGAACTCATTTAAACCTGCTGCCTCTACTGTACCAAAGTGTACAATCATTAACGCAACAGAGCTGAAGAGTGAAATGTGTGAGTTATGGTGCACATTAATTTCTTATCTGTCCGGTTTCTGTCTTAATGGTGATGATGGTGTTTCTCAGTACCGCCCACTATACCTGTCTGGGTTACACCGAATTTTAATAATTAGCTGTGGCTTCAAACACAGCAGATGCCATGGATTCACTGGTCTTACCATACGACCAGCTTCAGCTGTTGTTGAAGTGGAAACATTCCAGTTTGATGCATCTCATGAATATTCATGTCCCACTACTGTTGGCAGTGGAGTTCAGTCCTTGAGCACGCCTCTTCATTAATATTCATAAGCCGTAATATTGGACCGGAAACTCATTTTACCCACCAGAGAGCTAGGAGAGTTGGGAAGCACAGAGGACTGGAGAAAAACAGCAGATGCCTGTCCCGTTGATTAATGTAGGGAGATCAGACTGTTACAGCTCACTGTAGCATACGTGCCACAGTTTATATATTCTGTCTGAATAAACTGCAGTCCAGAGAACATAAACCCAGCTGGGCATATCTGAATGGGAGCAGATCCTGCCAATCGTGACGCTCGGTCAGTGATGATGGTGGAAGTTGAGGAGGACGCAGAAGCAGATTTAATCCAGCCTCTCTCTCCTCTCTCAGGGTGTAATCTGAAGATCTTTAATAACCAGGAGTTTGCGGCGCTGTTGGCCCAGTCGGTGAACCAGGGCTTCGAGGCGGTGTACCAGCTCACCAGGATGTGCACCATCCGCATGAGCTTCGTCAAGGGCTGGGGGGCGGAGTACAGGTGAGCGGGGAGAGGGGCATCGTGTGGGTATGTGGGTATGGGCATAATATGGGTGTAATATGGGTATGGGCATAGTATGGGTGTATGGGTATAATAAGGGTATATGGGTATGGGTGTAATATGGGTATGGGTGCATGAGTATAATATGGGTATAGGTGTATGGGTATAGAATGGGTCTAGTATGTGTATGGGTGTAGTATGGGTATATAATGCAGAACATAGTCTGGGGTGGTAGTAGTCTTCCTCCTGTGAACCCCTCGGTGCTAGTAATACTAAAGGGGTCTCCCATGAGAGATTGGCACTGCCATCGTGTTCCTCCTGCTGCTGTCATGGTGACTAGTATGTCCGGTATTGGGTATTGATTATTTACATTAAGGCTGTTTTTTTGTGGCTGTGTTCCGCAGACGGCAGACTGTGACGAGCACTCCTTGCTGGATCGAGCTGCATTTGAACGGGCCGCTGCAGTGGCTGGATAAAGTTCTGACCCAGATGGGGTCCCCCTCCGTGCGCTGCTCCAGCATGTCATAAACACCCCCCCCAACCCAACCCCCCCACCGTGACCATGAAAAGACAAAACGGAAAAAAGAAGAAAAAACTAAAAAGGAAAAAAAAAAAAAGACTTGCTATAACCAGTCTTTCATAGTACTTGTGACCCTGCCCCCCCCTCCACCCCCCCACCCCAATCCTGCCCTTGAACCCCAACCAAAACCCCCAAACCCCAAACGCTCACATGGACTTTCCCACTGTTCAGAATAGAACATGGCACTTGCTGAACACATCGGCTTCATGCACCTTGTTTAATTATTTTCCCAAAACCCTGAATATTAAGTCTATTAGTGGTACAGATGAAATATATCTTTGATTGAGAAGTCCAGGGATTACTTGTTGGAGACTCGGGGAGAGGGGGAGGGAGAGAGCGATAATGGAAGACATTTGATATTTGGCACAGTATTATAGTTTTGACAGTTTTCTGTTGACGGAAGCATCAGTTTTCTGTGCGGAGTGTGTGAACTGCACACTGTTGTATCATTTATCAGCTGGACCAAGGGTTACTTTGTGTTGCTAAATGTTTCACTCCCAAAATTAAATTCACTAAGAGAAGCCTTCTGCTTTGAGGCAAAGTTATAACGATTGCAGCCATGATTTTTCATAATCTTTTATTTCTCTGAAAGGAATGCAAAATTCAAGCCCGTCTCTTTAAAAAAAAAATATATATAAAAATTTCAAATGTTAAATTCTTCCCATTTTCTCCCCGCTCTTAGAATGTTGCCTTTTTATTCCAGAGGTGTGCTGTTATAAGACACACCTGTCCATGAACAGATAGGAATGTTAAACGACAAAATAAAGTACAGAAACAACCAGTCTTGACCACGAGCGTGTTTTGGGCCCTTGGCCAGTGTGTGGCATTGTCCCTTTTTCCAGCGCTCTCTCACTCTGTCCCCCGCTGGGCGTTCGGTACGCATCACACCCGTCACACGCCTCAGAGCCCCGCCCCATTTCGGTCAGAGGCGGTGTTCTCTGGACTGGGGCCGGACGGCGAGAATATCGCGAACGCAACGTTTCAGACCTTTAACGATTCGCTCTTACAGCTCGAAGGATAACGGAGGAGGGCCACGGGAAATATCATCTACACTGGCGAGATTTTTTTCGTTTTTGTTTTTCTTTAGCTACTTTTTGTATTCTCATGTATTTTTATATATAAATATATTTAAAATCTCTGTAGCTCGCTCACTTTTTATTGAAATTGAATATTTTTTAGACTGTCCTGTTTTTAAGAAGAGCCTCACGATCTGTAAAAGCACGAATCATTCCCAAAAAGAAAAAAAAAGTGGGTTCTCACTTTGAGTCTGGTTCCAGGAAAATCCGTTGCCTTGGTCAACACACTGCCCCTGATACTAAACAAGTCCTGACGTAATTATTTACATTTTTTAACGGAAAATATGTACGGGTGCAATAAAATTTATGGCCACTAGAACTTAAAATGCCTTTTATTCCAACCTCTATCTACATAGACTAGTTTTTTTACTCTCTGTGTAACTTTTGGTCATGTTGCTCATGAAGTACAGTACATTGCTTCTTGATTTTGTTGCGATGTGGCGATTTGAAAAACCTTTCACTCCACGCTCTTCTTACAAACCATTTTCCCAAAGCCTGTGGGTGCTCACTGGGGAACAAAGAAACAAAAAAGAAAAAGAAACAAAAATCAAATAAAAAAAAAAAATAAAAAAAATAAAAAATGTCGAATGTTCCGGAAACTCGGCAGTGTTCTGTCAGCTCGGATTGGGAATGACTAGTGGGAGGGGCCTGTGAGGGAGAACGGGACGTTTACACGCGCGCGTCTCTGTGTCTGTACAACATACTAACAACTGTCATCCAGCTCTGTCATTCTTTTGCATTTGACGGCAACGGCAGGGTTTGTAAACGTCTTTCTCCCCCCTTCCCGCTTCCATTTTGTTGAGTTGATCATCTTATTGCACTAGTGATTGTACTTTGTAAGTGCAGCTAGTGCGTTTAGATTCAGAGAGCAGAATGACGTGGCCAGTGTTAATGTTCTGATTGGGTGGCCGTATAGACACAGCGAGAGCGTCCTGCCTGCTATTGAAGACAGCGAGGAAAGGAAACCGAACACAACTGAACGTGGACCAGACATACATATGTGTGTATATAATTATTTTTAATTTTGGCAAAAGCATTTAACAGTTGGTGCGCTTGTTTTACCAGTAGAGGGATGTATTGGTAGAACAGTCGAATTACAGACTATAAGCTTTTCAGGTGTGTTGCATATGCAGACTTCATGAATACACTAATAAAGGTTTTTATTCTCATGACCTTGGCTGTCTGGCTGTTATTGTCTGAAGAAAGGAATGCTTTGACTAAAATGTGTTCAACAAAAGGGCTGGTTTTTACCCCCTTCAGAATCTTGCTTTTTTACTTGCCTTCCCAAGGCCAAACTCTTGGCTTTATTTAAAACGAACACCGGTAAGTAAACCCTTGTGTTGGTGAAGTACCAAAATGCACACAAAGCGCAATTCATTCAGATAAGATGAACTGTTGTCACTGCAAAACTTTCATATTAAAATAACTTTGAAATTCCATGTAGTTGTTCAATGCTAAATATAAAAAGGTGGATCTTTTCCATAATTGAATTTTGTAAACGATTACATACTGAAGTTGATGGCAAATTAAAAGACCGTTTTGCTTATTGCTCAGGTGAAAATAAGTTTGGAAAAGGATAAGTGCTGTGCAGTAAGACCATGTTCAGTAAGTCCTGCAAGTTTAGTGCCTACTGAGAAGCACTTCTATATATATTTTAATAACATTAGGGCTATAAAGTCTTATCCATTTATATATAACCATTCCATATTAATGCATTTAACATTTTACACTTTACCCATAAGTGTAGTTACAACATACATTACAGATGAAAGGCTGAAAACGTTTTCCAGAATGTCAATGCGTGCTTTTCCTGAAGCCAGGCTTGATTAGAACGTGTTGTTCTGTCTTGCGTCCACTAGAGGGAGACATCCTACCCACACTCCTTTAATGGGCTGACGACCGTTCTTTTGGTCATACAAAGAGGAGACTAATGCTTTATTCCTAAATGTCAAGTATAATTTAACGAGAAAATGCTATTTTGTCCATTCCATAGAGACAGACGAAGTTCAAATACTGAATAGCTTTATCTTCCTAAAACCTAAATGCTTCCCAAAAAAAACTATTTTTTTTTTAAAGAATATTTAGAAGATATAATGTAATGTAAAATGGTGAATTACAGGATGTTAATGATAGGTCAAGCAATGTTGTCAAAATTGTCGTCTTGAAACTGCGACTGGTTGTGAATATTAATGTTATGTGAAATGATAATACCACAAACTGTAAAATTTTATCTCACGTCTGCTCCAACTTTCACATTGCATTTCACATTGAAGATCAGAGGTAGCTACAAGTTGTGGAAGCTTAATTTGTACTTCGTTAGCTTTCAACAGGAATCAAATTGACCTAATTTAATTTGACAGCTGTTGGTCTGCATATGAATATTGATAAAATTGTTTAGCAGTCACTCTTATTGATTGAACCCGCACACGATGTGTTTACAAACCTGAAGAGCAGTAGTTTTTTTAAAAGATATTTTTTAAATAATGACAATGCATTATTTATGTCATTTCGCCCTATTTAACTAGAAAAAAATGTCGGTTTTCTTTAAACAAGGGGGGGCCTGATTCTCAAAAACGCAAATTCATGTTTTGGTCGCACAGTTTGTCCTTCTTGCAATGCCATAGCAGATAGCTGACGACACCAGTCCTGAAAAGACGGTGCCAGCATGGCGTTTACTTTATACTCCCTTATCCAGGCTGCAATTCTATGTGTAAATGCAATTGCAGTTTTGCACGAAGAGAGGTTCCTGAGTAAAGGTGTGTATGTAATGTTAATCACTGCATGTAGCTATGAATTTGTGTCTTGTTATTTAATGACAGAATGCTGTTGAGTCAATAACAGTATGCAGTGGTAACGTTCGCTGGCTGAGAGTGGAGGAAATTCTAGCTAGCTAATTACTAGCTAGAGAACGTTAGTTAAGAAGTATTAGGCAGCTGTTATGGGTCATTTGATTTGGTTATCGGTCGATCACGTTAACGTGAGGCTAGCCTCTCAGAGATATCTTCTAATACCTGTTTTATTCGCGCTAAGCTAGCAAGCTAGCTGGCTACACTTTTCCCAAGTCCACCCATGAAATCTGAAGTCGGAAGGGACGACAATTAGTTGACTGGTTATCATTAATATCACAGTGTTTGATGTTTATTGTTCTTTTTTGGTGGGAGATTGGGAACAGTTTTTTGTTACTGTGACAGTGCAATACAATAACTCGCGTCAAATATCTTTTTTTTCTGCTGGAGAAAC
Source organism: Anguilla anguilla (assembly GCF_013347855.1). Classification (NCBI taxonomy): domain Eukaryota; kingdom Metazoa; phylum Chordata; class Actinopteri; order Anguilliformes; family Anguillidae; genus Anguilla; species Anguilla anguilla. Next base: position 47,415,997 of record NC_049210.1, read on the forward strand.
GAAAGTACTGTTCTTCCTCTATATATAGCTGTATGGCCTAACATTAGCTCTAACGTTCGCTAGTTAAATGCCTAAAATATGTTTTGTTTTTCTTTCAGTTGGCTGGGGTGCGGACCAAGGCATCGGAGGGTTTGGTGATGAACCAGGGATTAAATCTCAACTTTTGAATCTTGTTCGCTCTGTGAGGACAGTTATGAGAGGTATGTTGCGGAACGGTGCTGGGGAAACTAAACAAAACCGTCTTCAAAACATGTAAACAGGACTAGGCCTCTAAGAAAGAACCATGCTTAATGGAGCCTTTTGTTTCCAAAACCCCTGCAAGCAAGATACTTGCGGTTGTTCATTGTCTGGTAGTAAGTTTTTTCCTTCCAATCGTTTATAATGGCAGTAATGCCGTTTAGTGGCAGCTATTGGTACTCCTGTTGCTAGTATTTTTGTGTAGAGTTATAGTATTGTTTTTCCTTTGAATTAAGTAGACTGACTATACAAATCAGCTGACAATTCGTTCCTGGTTCTGTTGTTTTGTAGCAACTAATATAGGTTTTCATGCAACGACAAATTCCTAAATTTCGGTTTTAATTATTATTCGTGAATTGTATAATTTCATAATCAAAATCATGTTTCTTTTTTGTTTTACAGTGCCCTTGATAATAGTTAATTCGGTGTGTATTGTCTTGCTGCTACTGTTTGGATAAAGAGACGGTGGCAGCAGCTCAACAACTCAATGGATTGGATACAGGAATAAAAACAGAAGACTTTGTAACCGCTGGAGTGATGGCATCATTGTTCTGTGTTCTGCTTCGTGTATCTAAGGAAAGATTTACCGAGCCTTATGTTTTCATATTGTTAGAAGTATTGTTGGACAAATAAGATATTTTCCCACTGGTAGACACACACATTGTATGTACAAAATAAGATAAATTGAAGTAAATGAAGACACAATCAAATCTGTAGTGAGAGCTGTAGTAACACATTCACCGTGGAAACGGTCCTCCCAAACCACTGACCAATAGCGGGACCACGCTTAGCCAAGTGCTCCTGGAGACTAGCAAGGCTTGGCCTGGAGGGCTTTGATTTCTGCTTTGCCAATTAATAAGAAGCTGTTTTTAAATTCCTTTTTGAGCAGCACAAGTCCACAACTACCCATATTTTCTAAGATGAATATAAAGTCAGCAGAACTATCAGTAGCTACAGGTGTCACCTGTATTGCAAGAGACAAATATAATACAGGGTGGTCCAAGTGCCAGACTAGAGGATGATTCTGAAACACACGTGGAACCAGTTTCCCAACCTGCAACATTTGAACCATGATATATACTAAAAGATTTAAAAATGCAACATTATTGTTGAGGAAACATTTTTGTAACTTTTTGTAATGAGCCGTGCTAGGCGTGCTATATACATTGATTCACATTTGATTCCCATTTTTCTTCATAACCAGCCCTTGTTATGTGATTGCTTGGTGACACAATGGCTTTTGTTCTGCGTTAAGTAGTTGTGCTTTTCCTGCTGGTGACACACTGACCGTGAGGGTCTAAGGCCACTGAAACAGCTCTCTGGAGACAGGCATGACCACTGGACCTTAACGGGGAACGCACCATCCGCATGCTGCTGGGTGTGAGCGCTGGCTGAGTGTTGGTGCGTTGTGCAAATTTGCTGCAGATGTTAACCGAGACATTCTGGATCATCGAGTATGTGACAACAACACCTTTGGAATATCTGTCCTGTTGGGCACAAGCATTACTGGACACCTGCAATATTGATCAAGTTCGTCTGAGGTGGACCCCCTGTGCCCCCCCCCCCCCCTATCTCTCTGTCCCCTCTCTTGTTCATAGACTTTCATAATAGGCATCTGCTTTAATGTCAGTATGTATATTTTTCTTACAATATAATAAGCAATTTGTACATTTTGTTGCATTTTTAATAGCTTTTAGTATAATGTATATCTGAGTGTAGGTTTTGAATGGACCTTCTCGCTCAAATCCATGCCCTGAACAAATATAAAACTGCAGGCTGTGAGGATAAAAATGTTTTTTTTTTTTTGCCATTAGATCATTTAAATTTCTCCCAGTGACTTGAAATGTTATAACATTGATTCTGACTGGCTGTTCTTTTTTTTCTTATTAGATATTTTATTTCTTTTTTTTTTTTTTTTAAATCCTGTTCTTGTGAATTGTTGAAATAAAAAATGTACTGCTGACAAAATGTCTTGCATAAGAAATGTATTCATTTGTTTTATAAAATAAATTGGAAACCAGAAATGATAGTACCTTGCAAGACACCTACAGCTTACTTTTGTAAATTATGATGTATACACTAGAATGCTGTTTGCTCGGTCTGGGTAGCTTGTGTCATTTTAAGTATTTTTTTTTACTGGCTGGACAGTACCGCAACCTTAAAATAACAGTCAGTGTAAAATGACATGTTTTGAGAATTAACAAATGAGGAAAAAATTATTTAATTTTCAGGTCAATAATCCTCTCATGTTTGTGAGGACTATTTTTACCCCTCAGGGTTTTATGACATGATGATCTGCAATGGTCCTGTTTCAATGTTAGATGTTTCTCTAAAGGAATTTATGCATTTAATAAAGTGTGTTGCATATCCTCGCATTCACCTTATTTTATGCAATTATCAACAAAGGAAAGGTAGATTTAGCATATGTTCAGGGATACAAACTCTTTTCCTGGTCATTTATACATGCAGCATTTGGTTCGTTGGCTCAATTGGTTCATTGGTTCAGTGCCCACCTCTCCCCAAAAATGAGTCCTTTTAATGCTCCCCTGTACTGTGGCAGAGGCAGTTTATCCATCTTAAAAACGTCTCGTGTCTTTTTTATGATAATATTCCGACACACTCAATGTGCTTTTTAAAGACCCCATCCTCTGCTCTGCTTCCTTCTGTAGCAAATAGGTGGCAAATGAACCCTTCTATAATAGTGCGTATAAAATGCACTTACTGTCCTAACTTTGGAGTGACTGTCAAATCGGAACGTTTGAAAGGTGCTCTTCACAGTTTTATATTTTACCGGTAATGTTAGCGTGGAATAGGTAACACGGTGAATGCGTGCGTACGGTTTTATGGACGATGTTTAAGATGTACTTCACTCCTCGTAACGAGACCCACTCTGGCAGTTCATGCTTTTGGCCGCCCCTTAATGGAGAGGCACTGCTTTTCAGAAATGAAGAATACATAATTTATGATCGAAGCAATAATGGTGTTATTAGATTTTGCGACACTAAAATAGCCATCAAAGTCTGGGGGTTGTTTAAGGGTTTCTTCATTTGAATGATACCCTGCAGTTCACCTTTTCAGCCACTTGGTGGCAGTGAATGTGCATTTCCTTAGTGATGAGCATAGTCTTCAGCCAGATGAGGTTCAGATGAAGAGCATACGAAGATATGAATCAGACTGTGAGTTTGCGATTAACTGTCCCTCAAATGTAGTAAATACACATCCTTTACATGTGCAGTGTGGGCACATTAAGGCATGTGCATCTTGAATGCTTCCATAAAAGCGGCTGTATAATTGTACCCTGTATCATTGTACCCTGTCAGAAACACCATTTTCACGTGCTGCAGAAACAATCCAGCGTTGAGGTTTTCCAGTTTAAAAGACCAAAGCAGTGGTGTCCCTTTTGAGACTTAACATTGTGGACTTCATAATACATCCATATTTTAGTCACGGTGGTTTGTTTACCCCATACAGCGGAATGCAAGTTAAACTCATAAGTATTCATAAGGTTTTACTTTTTAATGCTGCTTAAATTCATAAAAAAAGGATTACATTCAATTGGCATACTCCGCAGGGCTCATTAAGCCTTTAGAATTCAGTCAACAAAATACAAATATGCTGGAGGTTCATAGTGTGGATTTATTCTTTGATGTGCGGTCGCATCTGGTCTCTGGACAGAAAGTGTTACACCTTGTTATACATGAGCTAAGAAGTGAAATGTAATTACTTGAACAATCAGCATTTTGGTATTGTAGTGATATTGTGACTGGGACAATTCTTCAGAATATTACAGTGAATTGGTAGGTAGAGCTTCCTGCTTGGGTTTAGCTGTTAAATGGAATCTGAACGTTCCTATCCACCATTTAGTAAATCTTTTTGGTTAGCTACCAGAGAAAGGACAATTGTAACTGGTTGCCCATAAAAATTCAACCATGAATCTGATGTTTTATGGGCTCGTGTTTCCAATGTTTCTGCCTTCAGGCAGTATTTGTGTATTTAAATTAATAAAACATAATGATATCATGCATAGTGATCATGCACAGACCCAACACCCTAGTCCATGTCCTGTGGAATGACTCCTGACAGCAGATATATATTGTATATATATATATATGCTTGCAAAAAACTTATCAGACAGCATCAGTATTATTTGCTCAATAAAGGACCTTGAAAGAACCTTTAAAAACAGTTTATATTATTTTAAGATGTTGCAGTTCTCCAGTAAATCATTTGTCATTGCTCAAGCTCTTCTGTTTGGAGTGCCAATGACAGTGACCCCAAACATTTGTACTTTAATATTACCCATACTTCCCTTCTGCTGCCTCATGTGCAAAAGGAACCACATGGTAACTCAGCTGCTAAGACGACTTATTTCCACAACGCCCCAACAACAATTGTGACGTAATAAACAAACGTGGGGCTTTTTAAAGCTGGAAGTTATTTAGCAAAGCTGTTAAAATTTCAGTCCAGCTCCCAGAGTGACTTAATGAGATGCCGAAAAAGGGAAAGGAAAACTTTAATGCAGGACGCACGTCTCCACTCTTCACCGCAACGCATTTCCTCCCCCCTAAAAAAACTCGCCGTTTTGGCCACTGTCTTAGTTTTGAAACCAGGAACAGCCTGCATTGGTTTGGATAGGAATTCCAGGAGATAAGACTCATTAGAGGATTGGGTTTTGTTGGGTCATCTTTGCATAACAATTCCTATTCATATGTGTATTTGAACATTTACGTGTAAATTTCATATTCACTCCTAGTCTTCCTAGACCTGTCTGCTGCCTTCAGCATCATTAACCATCAACACAGTTTCCACAGCTACTCCTCACCACCATGATGGATCTGAGAATCTCTGGGCCTGCACTCTCATGGACCACTCCTGTCAGGTGGTATGGAGGAGGTCTTTTTCTTTACCAGAGACCCTCTCTAATGGGATTCCCCAGGGCTCAGTCCTAGGCCCTCTCTAATGGGATTCCCCAGGGCTCAGTCCTAGGCCCTCTCTAATGGGGTTCCCCAGGGCTCAGTCCTAGGCCCTCTCTAATGGGGTACCCCAGGGCTCAGTCCTAGGCCCTCTCTAATGGGGTTCCCCAGGGCTCAGTCCTGGGGCCTCTCCTCTTCCCATTTGTCTATCTCTCTGTCTGTCTGTCTGTCTGTCTGTCTGTCTGTCCATCCATCCATCCTACCTTCCCTTCCCTATGTTAATTCTAGTGACAAAGGATTACCTGATTCGCTGGTGTGTTGTGGCTCGGCCATTACACTCTCATTAACTGCTACTTGGAATGTTGGTGATTTGTGAATCTAGGCCTTTTTTTGTGCCCTAATTGTAAGTTTCTCTGGATAAGAGCATCAGCTAAATGCCTAGAACATAATTTAAATGGTCTTTAAAAGGCTTGTGCCTGAACCACAGCCCCAGTAGATGCAGTATTGTGCTAAAGCAAGGTAAAATGAGAGTGATTTATTAGATTTTATTTACAGCATAGCTGTTGATTGCATTCAGGGTCTCTTTTTTTAACTTTTACTGTTATTTAACCGGGTAGGTTTGAGTTCTGAAATACTGTGATCACCTACGGGAGCTATGGGGGGGGGGGGGGGGGGGGGGGGGGGGGGGGGTGGAGGGGTGGGGGGGGGGGATGCTCAGCCCTGTTCAGAGTGTCCAAGTTTCTGCAGCAAACCTGCCCACAGTCAGAATGCTCTGCGCAAGATGGATCTTTTCCACAATCATTAAGTGACAGATAGTCTTGGTGTTTATTTCAGATAAAAGGCAAGTTTAATACACACCTGGCTATGAGAATAAAAGCATAATATAACAATTTCTCTGAAAAAGAGTAGAGTGCTCTTTTATATATTTAAGGCACATTTATATTCATTTTCCCTGTGATGTGAGACATTTGCCTTAGCTTTGATTAGACCCTGTTTCCATGACGCTACCTGCACAGGGAGTAAGACGTGTACTGGACGTCTTCTACCTCTGTTTTGGATAAAAGCTGCTCCCTCCCATAACTACATTTTAAAATCAAAGAGTGCTCTAATCACACATTTAATATGCTACTGAGTTCTACAAAGACTCATCCCAAGTCCCAGAAACCATTGTTCTGGAGCAGGAGTGTCCAGTCTTAACCAAAAAGAGCCAGTGTGGGTGTGGTTTTTTGTTTTAGGGAAGTTAAGGGTGAAGGAGCAGGGTTTATGTTTCTCTGTCTCATGTTCACCCCAATGTTCCCCTGGATGAGGAACTGCTATCTGTGCCGAAATGTACAGATAAGATGATTCAGATTTAGTCAGAACTGCAGGCTTGGCGTGCAGATGGCACTAATCAGAATGTGCGGCTGCATGCGTTTGTGTTTTGAGTCTTCTCCTGTGCATTTGTCTGTTCTCAGAATATATTAAACTTCACCCAAAACAAACCCACCGAGGAAATTAATGAGCCAGCGTGTACACGTATCTAAAGGATCAGCACTGTCTTAAGTCCATAATTTAATATGCTGTATTTAAGGCATTAAATACTTACGTTCACAACTGAAAGACTTGCTCTAAATCACAGATGAAGCCCGGAACTAAGCCCCCCTCTCTTGTTAATGAGAGGTGTCTGGCAAATCCGCCTGAGGCATTAACTCACTGGGAGGATCATCGCTGAATCTCACAGCTCCCCCCCCCCCCCCCGATACCTTGAAGAAGGGGGCACAGGGGAACAGCTCTGTGGCCTGAAAGGGGCCCTGCAGGTATGGAGCTGGAATCCCGACAGAGGGCCCTTCTGTTTGTATCTTCTCCTCGTGTCCGTGCGAGTTTCCTCCGGGCACCCCGGTTTCCTCCCACAGTCCAAAGGCAGGCTAGGGGTAGGCTAATTGGAGGCTCTAAATTGTGTGCGTGAATGGTGTGTGGGTCCCCGTGATGGATTGGCAACCTGTCCAGAGTGCGTTCCTGCCTCTCGACCACTGCATGCTGGGATGGGCTCCATTTTTCTACCACTGTACATAGATTAAAAAAGTGCATTTCATTTTGTGTCATAAATTCAATATATTGAACATGGAGGGTAAGTAAAGGTATAAGATGAGAAGCCCAGCCAGTCTTCCTTCATTGTAGGAGTTAATCAGCCAGAGGAACCAGCCTGAATGTGTTCTGCCTCAGCAGCTTCCTACCTCCTGTCAGCTTTAATTAAAACCTGCACAAAGAGAAAAGAAAATAGAAAAAAAACCCATCTCTCATTTTCTCTGTTCCACTGCTTGTAGAATCAATAGTCTGTTTCACCCTTGAACAGTGCGTTCTCTCAGGAATCTTTCTTTTGAAATGTGAACACTTGATCCCAAATGTCAATTTAATTGCAACTTGTTTCACACATTCCTGAAATTTTTTTGTTAGGCCTTTTGAATTTTCTCAGCCCTCCCACCCAAAGGCGTTTGTGTGCCCCGGGATCAGTGGCTCCAGTGCCGTGGAGCCGGGCCGCGGTCCGGTCGGCTCGGCTGCAGACAGTGGCGGCATTGATTCACATGCAGGACGAGAGGGCATCACACAGAGGGCACGGGACAGGATGTGTGGTCCAGTCTCTTAGACTGCCACTCTGAATACGGCAGACTTACATGTTGAAATCTGTTAAAATCTGTTAAAAGAAACTTTCCCCCCCAACCAACCTTTACCCTTATTTTTTATTTTCTCTTAACTTGGAGTCCCCAGCTGCATTTGTTGCACTTTGTGGCCCAAAGTTGAGTCATGATTGACTGGAGGAACTTCATGCTAAGTAGCTCCTCCCCTGACGTACACTACCATAAATTAAACCAATTAACTTAACAACAGCCAAACTGCAATAAATGAACAATACAGAAAACATGATACCAATTACAGAAATAATCTATAACATAAGAAAATAAAATAAAGGCACCCTAAATTAATTACATGCACATTATACTAAATAAAAAATTCCCACCTGTCAACCTAGACTGCAGTGGTAGCTTCCATCTACCCCCGTGTACATTAGGTTGGTTTGTCCCTTGCTCCGTTTGGCAGTGCGTGGAGCTGAGGCGCGGAAGTGAGTAAAATTAACATTGTGTTTGCAAACGGTCAATGAAAATTGCTGTGATCTTTGTAATAGTCAGCCAAAAAAAACGTTAAACAGAAACATTTACACGCGAAACATTTAACACATATAAGCAGCAAAAATAACACAGACAAACGCAACATTACAAACGTGCACCAGCAGGCCTTATCCGGTATTATCAATCGGCATTTGGGAAACACGGAGTTTGCGCGGTCTTTAACAAACTAACGAATCACGTAGCCTAGCTCGCAGGCTCGTCACGGAATCGGCCCGTGACTGCGCCTGTGTCAAAGAAGCAGACTTCCCCCACAGCTAAAATGACCGGTCCTTCCTGCATAGTGATACAAGGGCTATCATGCGGACTGGAACCCTTCTTCTCTGGATGATGCTATAGCCAAATGTAAGCTATGTCACAGGGGTACTAGCCACAGTTGTTGCTGTGAAGGCTATACGGTGTTTCTCTGCTGAAAAAGTGTCCAAGGCAGATGAGTCACCAAGCTCCCCTGAAATATGTTTTTGCAGCAAATGACAGAAGAATGTTGCATGTGTTTAAAATGGAAACTTGATGGCCAATGGCAAAGCCTCTCTTCAGGGGAAGATCACTTGAGTCATGCCTGAAGTAAAGGGAAATTCGGCCGCATGGAGCTGCTGTTAAGGAATTGTTTCTGGAGGGCTGGTTAAGTCTGGAAAGGGTTTTGAGACGAGTGACTGTTCTCCTCTGTCCCGCTCCCTCCAGCACCTTCATTCCTGGGAGACTGAGCCACTTTTAAACCTCAAACCCCAAAAAAATTATGGATAAATATATTAATATGTTAGTGAGTCTACCCCACCCTCCAGTCTGATTTAGTCTTCTTTGAGAGGATTAGACGGGCGAACATAGCGCAGGTTTGTCTGGAGCGTGCTAAAAACCCCGGAATTAAAGCACCGTAACCTTGGCAGGCTAGCCGGCTGAAAAGATGGTAATTGTGGTGAGATGAGAGATGGTTGGGGTTTCGCAGTAAACAGCCGCTTCCACTGGGATCGTAGAGAAAAGAGTTTTATGTTTTCTCTCATTAGTGCTTGCTGAATTCATTTACCAGGATTTATGGGTGATTGGCCAGTTATTAGAATAGTGGGACGAAATGTTTTAGAATAGGACTCGAAGCTAGTTATTCTTCTAGCGAGCAATTTTTTAGAATAATTTGCAGCAATCAAAAAGAGGGGTGAACAATCAAATCCTGCTTTTACTGATTATTGCCGTTGGCTTATTTTCTTTTTCTTTTTAAAGAAAGAACTGATACTCTCTTTGATTTACTAGGAGTGAACAATCAAATTCTGCTTTTTCTGATTATTGCTGTAGGCTTACTGTATTTTAACTTTTTTCCAAGGAAAGAGCTGTCATTCTCATTGATTTACTAGTTTATGTAGAGATGTAAATATGTAGAGAGCTCGGTCTGTCTTCATTGTGTGAGAGGCATATGCAAGGCTATGACAGGTTATTGTTGTCACGGTTGGCACACAAGTCAAAGCTTTTTACTGATCAGCAGAATTTTCTACTGGCTATCGGATGGCCACACATCTTCAGTGAGTGCATATTGTACGCACACAGATCACCTACAAATGGATCTACAAAAAAAAAAAAAAACAGCTTCGCATTCTCCCTTCCCACTTCAGTTTGACTTTTAGACTTTTTTGGAATTGTTTTAGAAAGCGCCACTTCAGTAGATGCGAAAGGACTATGACCAATTTGAGAGGTGCTGCAGAGCTGGAAATGAGCAGGGCCTTAAATAAGGCTGAACGCACAGTGCGCACAGAAGAGGGGCGCACTGGAGTGTCAATTTAATTTGAGGGTGGGGTTTAAAAAGCTGTCGGGAAAAGACAAAATACAAGTTATTTTCTCAACACGCCCGTGTAATCGACCTCCTGTGGAACAGTAGCTATCTGGCACATTCTGTCAGCCACTTCTGTGCAGGCACACTGCGAATGAGGCGGTCATATTTCTCTTTTTTATTCCTTTTTAATAATGCATGCAAAATTAGGGAATAAAGTGAGCTCTCTACAGTCCTGTGTGCTGCTTGCTGTTGAAAACTTCATTTTGTGGAGTAAGAGAAGCATTTACAGCAAGTTCTTTGTGCGGCTGTGCTTAAATATGAATTATCTCGCTTTTCCTGTGGATGACAAGATGTTTTCTAATTATTTTAAGGATTTTTAATACGTTCATATTCTGAAAGTAACATTCTGTTTTTTAGTATTAAACTGACCATGCAATTTCTGGCCTTTTCTGAATCTATACCTTCTTTAGTATGTCAAAGGATGACTGAATGTTAACAAATAACTTCCTGTTTACTCTTCCTTGTATACTTGGTGCATTCAACAACGTATGTGGTGGTCAGTATAAGATTAGCATTTAATATGCTTTTGGAATTAAGGTATTTTAGGCAAAGGTGCTTTTCGTTGGGTTTTCAGGTCTTCAGTACTCCTGCCTCTTCTCTTTTAAATGTCCTTGCAAATCAGTCAACGATTCTCTGGGAAATTTGGGTGTGTTCCCGCCTAAATCGGCCCCCTGCCTAAGACCCTGAGAGGCGAGGTGTGTCAGGTCCTGGGAGTGGCGTACGCGCTGTGAGAGAGTATCGAGCTGAACACCGACGCCCGCTCAGCGCTGGGCGAAGGATTCGCAGCAGCAGCCAGTGAAATAAGCGTTCAGTACTGCGATATGCCAAAAAAAGGGATTGTTTTCCATCAGCTGTTTCCATGAGAACCACAGCTAAATAAATAAAACATAAAAAAATTCAAAAGAAGTGCCAAATTGTAAATGCACGAGGAAGTGGAATATGAGTAAATTTATTGGGCTGTGGTTTAGAGGACGAGAGTCTATTTTAAATTGCCAACAGGCTGAGAGAAACATTTGGTGACTTTATGTTCTGGTTTTTCTTTTATAGCACGCTGTTCCAGGAGTTTCTTTTTCTATTAAAAGTGAACATCTGACCCCTACGTTCAACACATAGTGCTTGAATCCTATTCGTTTTTGCTGGACTTTCTTTCTCTCTGAAGAAATTTTATTTATGTAGCGTCTTTTCAGAGCCCAAGGTCGCTTAACAAGGTTAAAAGAATAAAAAAAAGGAATAAAACAATTATTAGCTGCTCTGCTGCAGAACTGCTAGTCATCGTCAGGATCTGATTCCAGAACTACAGAGCAGGACGCTACATGGGCCTCATTTTGAGGCAAAGGTGCTGTACCTTACACAGATAAAAACAAAAACAAACAAAAAACTCTGTGAATGAGAAGCTTAACGACCCTAAATCCCTGCTGCATTCTGCGATTTATAAAATGGCTCTGGTCCAGGTTTGAGCAGTAATTATTGCGTTTTGTACTGTAAAACATAATTAGAACACTGTAATGCCTTTTTCTGTGAACTTAGTGAGATGGTAGTGCAGCCAACCACTCAGTTATATCACCAAAGTAAGACTTACGACGTACGTCCGAAATTGCATCTTTATTTTCTCCCATTTATTATGTCACTAGGCTGTTTGAACACATTTAATTTTACAGTATATCCAACTGTTTTCCTTTAACACTGATTTATGGGATCGCCAGCCTGTAAACACTGTGGACCACGCGACCCTCTTAACAAAGCCTTCCCCTAAACCACCGAACGGCTCTGTCTGCCCCTGCATCTAACGGACTTCTCCAACATTCTTCTCACAATGTAAAAATTCTGAGTAGTCATCATTATTTTTCAGTGTGGCATTTGAAGTGAAGTGAAGACTTTGCTGTTGCCAAGAAACAGCATTAAACGGTATTATCTCCAGTTTTATAAATGCCACAAAAAAGCACATTTTGCACACTAAGCATGGAAGCACATTTTAAACTACACGAATACATTTAATGAATAATGACAACCGGTATATCAGATCCTTTTGGGATGTAAAATCAGGAAGTCCGTTGTTATATTTCCAAACAATCCATTTTACAGAAAATAAAGAAATGGTGCCGCAAGAAAATCTTAAAAGCCCGGGGACATTATTTCTTTTACTGAGAAAGTCATTTCAATCAGGAAACTTTGTGAATGGGGAAACCTCCGTTATTATACTTCAAATGTGACTTTCAGCATCTCAGTATATTGGTTTATCTTTACATTTATCTTTAAGTGAATAAATGTATTCATTAGTTGTGTTTGTGGTGGTGTGGAAACAGGATATGTATCAAATGGAGTGGAATAGATTAAATGCTATGGAGGAGAAAAGGGTTTTATATAAATATTTTCACTCCATAGACCTCCATCTGGGCTGTGCAGTCATTATGTCAAAGTGGACTTCCTGCCCAGTGCTAACAAGCAGTTTGTTAGTAATTTGTCAGGTGTTCAGCTCTCCACACTGACGTGGGAAGCTCATTCCACCCCTGGGGGGCCAGATCAGACAGGAGATGTGACCTGGCGGTACAGGTGTGCGGGGGGGGAGGGGCCAGGCGCTCATAGGTAGCAGAACTGAGAGATCTGGCAGGTGTGTGGGATCTGATTGAGCCTTTGAAGATATAAGGCCAGCCAGAAGGGAGTTGCAGTAGTCCAGACAGAGCATGACCAGCGCCTGGACTAGGTTGAGTAGGTGGTGAAGGGATGAATTCTCCAGATGTTGTGCAGGTCTAATTTTTGTGATATTCTGCTCAAAGGAAGGGATCACTTAAGGGAGACCTCTACAGCCAATTTGGTGAGTACCAGTGATTCATTACCTGAATGATTATGCAAATGTGTGAAGGAGTAGCCATCAGTGCACAGACAGTGTGTGTGTAATTTTCAGATATTTTAATGTCTGCATAATATGTACTATTCAACGTTTTCATCGACGGACTCTTGGGTTAGCATGCATGGAGTCTTGCAGGTGACTAATTGGTTGGAATGCTTCCAGGTGTGTCTAATTGCGGCTCTATTTAAGATCGATAAGATCAATGAGCTGATTAATGTCCAAACAATTAAGTGTAAATGTCCTCAGTGCCTGCATGTCTGGCTCGTTTGTTGTCTTGAAGAATCAGCTGGCTTTGTGACACAATGGATCAACCAAAGCTTTTATTGTTTTATTTAATTGTTAATTAACAAAATGAAAGTCTCAATACCAGCCCAAGCCTATAATTATGCCATGCTAAAAGCTGATTCACAAATGAATCGGAAGCAAGTCGAAGCAACTTACCGACCCAGTTGTCGATGTGATGTCTCATGCAAATATTTCTGTCTCCTCCAGAATATGCATATTGTAGTATATTAGTAGTATTCTCTGCAAATACAGTTGTAATAAGCAGGGCAGCTGCAATAAAAATACGAGAAATGTGCCCCTTTTTTCTGTCTTTTGGTTTCAGCAAGCTTAACACATTTTCAGGTGTGTGACTTTGGCAATATAAAGCCCACAGTGTAGCTATTACTCCCCAGGTTCCGCACAGTGATCGCCACTGTCCTTAACTGCAGGGCGAGAACAATGCTGCATTTTCAGGTGGAAAATGAATCGTTTTAAAAAAGGTTACTTGAGGCACAATTTGGATTCTGCTCAGATAAGTATCAACACATATTGAATATTTATGATGGCTACACAGAGCATATTCCTGCTAATTATTCAGACTATTAGACAAAATAAAAATTCTCTACAGCTGAATTACGGGGTCTAACCACAGGCAAAGGGCAGTATAAGTATGTGCACTAAAATTATGGCTTTATACAGCATATGACAACATTAATGCAAACATTGCTTAGATCCAAACCTGGCTGGATCAGATACGAGTGTTGGAGCTCCTTAGAGCTGTAAATCAGCCTCACAAGTAATGAGAGCAAGGGAAATCAATGCAAATAAGATCATGTCATTATAGGTACCTTTTTTTTTTTTTACCAAGCCACATTTCTTCCTTCACAATTTAAATGGAACCTATCGCAGTGATTGTGCTGGCTTGTTTTTTTTTTATTAAAATCACGCAAATTCACACAGCTGGCCAAGGAACAGCTGAGAAGCTACAGTTGTCCTTTGTCATTACTTTTGGTCCCCTAATATTGGGTGGGGGGGGTGTATAAAAAGGGCTGTAATCCCTACAAGGATTACCTGATATGGATGTTAATACCCTCAAATTAAATCTGACAGTCTACACTTTACCCTTACATTCATTGTTTAATTTCAAATACAAGGAATATATTCTCACTCTCACTCTCACTCTATATATATATATATATATATATATATATAATGTATGTTTGTGTATAATGTATGTATATGTTCATTCACACCCATGAATGCACACACTTATATATGAGCAGTTGGTTAAAGCATTATGGTTCTCTAAGTGGCTTAACTGCTGCTGGGCTCTGTAATAAAGCCAGAGCTTTCCGGAAATAGGAAATTAAGTCAGTACAAGGGGCAATCAGCTCTTAATTAAAGATCTTCCCACTCTTCTTTAAAGATTATTCCTTCTAATGCGAGACCTTTCTGATAAAAATAAGCTCTTTGTGATAAATAAACAGAATTAATTGGCTTTGTTGCCGAGGCACAAGCTTTTCTGCATCACAGAACAGGAAAACTGTGACACAGATTAAGTTTAATGATTACTGGGGTTTCAAAGCAAATATTCTCAACCAGTTCTCTTCCAGGCCTACAGCTGGAGTGCAGTACATCTGTAATCTCTGCTTCTGGTCTTGTTAATATTATGGTGGGCAAACTTAAGTCTGTTTTATAACGACATATGTTTCCTTTTCTTAGGGTTCTATTAATTGCATGCATGCATAATGTCAAATAATTCCATGGTTCAAGTCTTCATGTGTAGTGAACGATTAGGAAGTGTATATGTTTGAGCTGGTATCAGCTGGAGAGGGTATCTTTGGTTAATGTAGGCTACTGAAAAATGAGCAACATGTATCTTTTTTTAGAGATTTTAATAATGCCAGACAGAAATGTGAATGAGCTCGTATACAACGGAAAAAATGCTTGGAGCTCTAATGGCAGCAGAGAAAATGAGCTGAATTTTCAGCTGCACATACAGGATGAATCTGCTTTTAAGCTGAATGTGCCTTTCCTTTAGTTAAGGAGGGAAACGACTCCATTTGCATCTAGGACCTGCGCCAGTTCACTGACTCTCACAGGACTCAAAATGCTCTGTGCATCCTGAAGTCAGAAAGAGCTTCTTGCAATAGGCCCAGCGTCTTGAATCTCGCAGAATGCCAGAAGCATCACTTAAGCGTGGAAGGAATATGGAACAGCAGTGGCATGAATTGCAAATGACTAATTAATCATTTTTTCAAATGTTAATGTTATTAAGTCGGTAACTGACGGCTCTCGAGGTGTCCAGGCTTGATTCCTCAGACAGTAATTAATTGCACGCAGTAGAAAAAAAGACCCTTAGGCTTTCTTTAACACTCCGTCATGCCTGCATTTTCCTTACATGTACTGTGCATGGATTTATCCTTTTATTTTGGGCTCACCGCATGATGTAATTGTGCAGCCGCGATTGGCTGAGCTTTCGGAGGGAAATGGAGAGTGAGATGGCGCACGTAATCACAGCTGGATTTGTTTGTGTGCGTGAAGCATTTCCGTTTGATTTGCAGACTCTCTCTCCAGCTAATGCTTTGGTTTTATGTCCTTAATCATGGGTGTAATGTTTGAAGAGATGCCAGGAGAGATTTTGTGTTCATGACTTGGGTATGTTACTCCTTTTTTTTGTTCTCTTTTCGGGCCTGGTTGTGTAAGTGCCTCCTAAAAAGTGTGGGGTGTTTGTTTTGCCATTCTCGCATGTACACACCCAGGTTAGAACTTCCTGGTTTAAGATGCTGTATGACTGATCTTGAGCTTGTGACCGTCTGGGCCGTCAAGCTGAAGTTCAGCGCCTGTCCTCCAGGGGTCACTGTAGGCACTGTAAGGCTCAGCAATCTTTCGGAAGTAAGCACAGATACGAGACTAATTATAAAGGATGTGCTCATCAGTGCAAAACAATAAAACGAGGAAGCATGAACAAACAAACATCAGGAACATCCTGAGAGTACCGTGCACACAGACACATTTCATTTATTTTGCACAAATTATTGTACAAAGAGTACAAGAGACTGACAAAAAAACGCTAGAAAGACAACCAATATCTGGCATGAGCTGCTGAAATGATTTCTATAAAGAGAACATCAAAGAACCGGTCAAAACAGTTGACATTGTGCCTGTTGTCATTGATGGATCAACAGATTCAAAGGATCACAGTGTTTTGCACATTTTGTTTTGTTTCACAGGAACAGTTATTCTCGGGTAATTTGAGAGTCATTCAGGCAAACACAGCTGTATCTGCACCGTGAATGACTCCTCAGGGATAGGGGGCATTGTCAGATGTTTAAATGCGTTTGTCTGAGGTTGGCGATAAGCAACTGGCGGTGTTCATCTCAGACAGAGTGAGCTACTTTGGCAAGACCTTCAATGGGACTCTGTTGGTCTAGTTGCCAAATGCAGTGCTTTTGGCGTGTAAAGCACAGAGTGTAATTAGTGCAGGGGGAAATATTTTCTTGAAAGTTGCCAAACTGGTCACCGCCATTAAAATGATTTTTGAAACCTTTCACAAATTAGGTAAACAGAACATCAGATAAATGCAAAGTTTTCTACTAATATAAGACTGCCTATTCAACCATGGAAAAAGCAGATGGAAACTTAGTGTTCTGCAGTGAGCTGGGTTGGAACATGCACATCCAATATAGCGTAGGACCAGTGCCTGGCAGAAGCCCAAATCAACAAGGAAAAACACCCTGAGGAAGACCAGTTTGGGTTGAAACATCGATGTTTTTGATTATTAAATGGGAGCATTTTTCATTAGCTAAAAAGTGTAGACAAATTGGGGGGTTTTCCCCCAATTTGGTGTTATGCAATGGAGAACCTTTAGACATACGGCAGATGTTATACACGGTTTGTGGAGATAGACGGTTCACCCTGTAGTGGTATATTAAAGGAGCTGAAGACATTGTTGGAAGAAATTCATGGTTAGACAAAATGGCTCCGTCATAGTGCAGCATTGACCCCATCAAGTAGTTCAAGAGTCGGTTCGACAGAATTCATAAAGCCCTCAATAAAGGAGGGTAGCTGACGAGTGAATGTCGAACGCTGGCATAACACGTCCCGAGCAAAGGTAGAACAATAAAAGGTCAACGCATTAAAACGTCGGCTATAACAAATATGACGGCTCACAAATTTCTGATGGGGACTGTCACTTTGAACTTCAACACTGCAAATTAAAGGACATTTAGCACAGAAGACCAAACGGGAAGTGTCAGTTCATATGGTTACAATCCAGTGCGATCCAGGAGAAGCACATTTTCAAATGGGTGGCTTTTCACACATGAATGCCGGTTCATGGAACAAGAATAAACCAGCCTACAATGATTATGCTTACAGTACCAGACATTTTACTTTACTTAAATGTATGACATTTGACTGCTGCCTTTGATTTTTATTTACACGCCCCTGTTGCAAGCAGTTTGTTTTTCATCTCAAAATATTTTAACACTGTATGGCAGGTCACTAATTTCAGGTCAGCCTTACCCCTCTTCCTAAAAGGAGCAGCCTTTAGTTTTCTTGGTGGACATTCATATAAATTGCTGCTGAGATGGTTTCTGCAGGGGACTGACTGATAGTTTGATATGGGTAGTTTGAAAGAGAGGCTTGTGGACCCCTTGCTGGTGAAGGACTACAGGACATACACGATGCAGCACAACACTCCCATGTCCTCTGGGTCCATGTCATTACGAAAGGATTAGGCTTTGGTTGGAATGAGTGAATTTATAACAATTAGAATGGCTTCAAGCATCTGATCACTGGTTCTAAGAGGTGCCAAACATTTGTGGGTCTTCTTGTGTGGGTCAGTGCAGATGTTCCTAAATAAAGAGTAGGTGTTCACTACACCTCCCTCCATTCACCCATTTATTTAAGAATTTTCTAAATGCTGTCCATTAATCCAATGACTCATACTGTTTTTGGAAATATGTCCTTAACTGGCATCTAGATCACCCATTAGAGCACTCTGTTTGCGCTTCTCCAGTGTCAGTAGCAATTTGTGTTCTTACATTATTTTTTTTGAAAGGCACTGAGCAGGAAACAAAAATCTTAAACGCGGAGTTTAAGTGGCTCCTGGCGTCATACTCATTGTATTACGTTGATTATTCTTCTTTGGTGGCGGTGTTTTTTTTGCTAAAGACCCCTTTGTGTAGCTGTTTTCAGCAGGGCTTGGATCCTCCCAATAAGTTTTTAGCATCAATGCGGATTTCAACTAGCTGCTTATCAGCACTGTTCAAGAATAACAATTCTGCTAACCAATAATACCCTGCTTAGGGAATTCTTCTGCTTGGGTTCTCAAGTGTTACCCCAGAAAATGGCAATGCACCCAAAACATTGCCTCACCCCCCCAGTGACGGCATTCTTTGATGGTAGAGCTGGGCTGTGCACCTTATTTTTAGGTGTACTGGTGTGAAATCCCACAATGCTATGTGGTTTCCCAATACCACTGTCAATGGCGTTTCACCCAGTGAATATTAAAATATTAAAAACCGCACATTGCAATCGCATGAGAGAATTTGTGACGTACACTGTTGGGTGAATTGTCTGTTTGGAAGGAAACTCGTATTTGAACGAAAACGTGATGACGTGATGGGACATAGCAAATGGTGCGTGCAAAGTTTGTGGAAACACATGATGGGGTTGGAGCCAAGCGCTCTGTAGTAGATCACATTACACAGGTACGAAAACAGTTATATTAATCTTAAAAGAAATGTAGCCCATCTGGGTCTTCCTGTCTCCTCGAGTCCTATCTCCGAGTCCTGGAAGTGTAAGGGTGCTGTCGGTGGACACAAAGCTTATCTCCACTCCGGTCCTGGGGGAAAAACAGCCAGGAAGATTCTGCTCGCACAGGGATTAGAAAATGTCTGAGATTCTCTCTCTCTCTCTCTCTCTTTGTTTATTTATTTATTTTTGGTGTGGCAGAGATTGGAGGGAACATACAAAGGCACACTCACAAAGCAAACCAACAACAACAACAAATGACCAGTACCTCAATTTTCAAAGTGCAATATAATAAATATTGCCCACATATTGGTTATTGGCCCACTAGCTTTATATTGGTTTTTGACTGGATATTGGCAGGCTGCTTTAATGTTGAGCCCTGCGCATGTGGTGCCATGATGATTCACTTTCGCACAGCGTTTCACAGGCTGCACAGTGTTTAACAGGCCTGTGGATCCAGATTTACAGAAACCCAACAATGCACTTGGATGCCAAACTGTGCCAGTATGCACAGGCTGAGTGTGCAGGAGAATGAGTACTATGGACAGTGCGTGCTATTTTCCGATGATACACTGTATCTGTCGGATGTTTAATTTTATTTACACGAATACGAGCGAGTTTGGCTATATGTGACGCGGCAGTATTACTCTCAGAACCCTGCCTGTTTCCACCGGTCGACCTTGACCACCGCAGAAATTTAATCATTAGCTGCAGTCTGGATTGCCTTTGAGCAAGAAAAGGCGAACGTGTCGAGTCCGTTCAGTCTAACGTCAGAACCGCACCGGTGGACAATGGCAGCCCAGGGTAAATAGCCGAGCAGTCCTGACACCGCAGTATTGCAGCATCAACTGTTATCCCAAAGCCGGCCACTGCCACGGGCTGCAAACGAAAGCGATGTGACTCGCCTGTGTGTTTGTGTCAGCGGCCGGAATTACAGGTGAAGGTGGTGTTTTCCAGCTGAATTAAATCTCAGCTCTCTTTCATCTCTGCAAGGTGCTCCTGCTCTAAGCCCTCCAGTCCAGGCATTCCTCTCCAGGCAGCGTGCTGCTGCTGCTGCTGTTATAGTTCATACTGTAAGTGTGTTAGCCATTTTACCCCAGGAGAAGCACTAATTATAAAAGTGACACTATGTATTTTGTTTATTTCCGTGTTCTTACAGGCGTAACAACCGTTTACCATTATATCTTTGATCTAGTTCATATCGAAGTTACAATGAAACAAGTTGGCAACATTTTTTTAAATAAGAAAACTACCCAGCTTTAGGACATCTTGTATGGGCATCTGTGCGATGTCGGATTTTTAGAACAACCTAGAAATATTTCTTAAAGCTCATCTCTCTGCTGCAGCTTGTGTTCGAAAAAGCTATGACTGGGCCCAAACAAATTGGGTTCTTTGAAGGTGAAACAAAGCTTTAAATGCTAGCAATACCCTAGACAGCAAAAGCTGCTACCTTACATATAGCATGCTTAGGAGGACACACTCTGATCACATAGAAAATGCCTTATTTGAAGCTCGCAAGCAGCTTAAATGTGCAAGTGCACTTATTTCATTAAACCAAAATATTGTGTAAATTACACAGAAAAAGATGGAATTAACACTCAGTGCCACATAGGCACAGGAACCTAACCACACAGGATGCACTGAAGGAGGTTCAATTTGTGTGTGTGTGTATATATATAAAACAAATAGCTGGAATGTTAACTAAAGGCAATGGATTTCATTAACTAACATGTTTTAGTAAAATTCCTGTAAGGCTGCTTTTAAGGTTCTCCCAAAAGCTAGAGGTCACAGAAAGCTGAAACGATTACTCTTGCCGTTAGACCACTGTGCAGACTTGCCTTGACTTCAGTGTTTTATTGCAATGGATGATGGTCTAAAACTGCCGAACACTTCCCTGGTTGACCACAAAGGCCTCCAGTGTTTCCCACTGCAATTTTCTTGTCAATATCTTTTGAGTTGACTGGCATAAGCTACAGATACTCCGTCTGCATTCAAATACTCGATCTTCTGTGACTGATACACTATAAAACGTTCAGTGTTAATCAGCTGTTCCCAAGTACATACAGTATGGTCCCTGTTGACTCGTATGTACTGTGTTAGAGTTAGTTTAACGCAGGATATTTTACTGTGTACTAAATTGCGGATTACAAAACCCAATGTTTTTCCTGGCAAATCACTTCAGAATTTTTAGCTAGCAAACCGCAAGCCATGGGCCACTCTTGATAAATCAAACTGACTGATTTGACATTGAATTCTGAGTTTGAAAGTACTTTGTGGAAATAATCAAGGGGAACAAACCCTTTAATCGTGTATGATTCTTAATTTTTTTTGTCCTTACATATAATATGATGAACTGTATAAAGTAACAAATATTATACCGTGTTCACATTTGAAGCTCTTATTAGGCAGTATGTCCATCAAGTGTTTGAGATTAAACCAAACCATTATGAGCCCCATCATAACACTGAGCACACAGTGTTTTTTATAGCATACTTCTCTAAGCTTTACTTTTTTGCTCGTGTTCCATTTTGTTTAATTCAAAAAATAGATTTTTTTTCGTCCCTGGCATTATACATTCTGAACCGAGAATCAGCCTTTTGAAAGAAGTGGCCGTCCAATCCGAGCAGGCAGACCGCGGGGAACTCTCCCGGTGGCCAGTGTGGGCCAGCAGTGCCATATTAAAACCGCTCCGAAATGCCCACACAGAGAAGCCGGCGCCCGGTGAGATGGCCGTCCGCGGCGGGCAGTGGCCTTTGCGTCTCCCCCGTGCTTTAAATCTCATCTGCGCATCGCGCCGCGCGAGCTCATTAAATTCGGTCCGTGTTCCCCGCGAGCCGCGGAGTGACCCGGGCGATCCTGTCAGAGGAGCTAAATGGAGCGGCGACCTCGAGAGCGCCTGCGATTTAAAAAAATCTAAAAAGGAAGGGAAATGAGGTCCTGTCCTCTCCATCATCACAGCAGCCCCCTGTATCGGAGCTCGCTGCCACAGGTCTGGGCAGCTGAACGGACAGACGGGCTGTCTGCACGCGCAGATGGAATCACGCATCCCCGTCCGTGCAAACTGTGATCCGGTGCGTAAACAGCCATTCACCGCCAGTGAGGAACAGTGTCTTTATCAGACTCCATATAGCATCATTCATCTGTAGTTTAAGCAGTTTATAGTTGGTGTGTGTTTTATTTTAATTTCTATTGGAAGAGAGACAAACTACTATATTTATTTGTAATCTGAATACCATAGAAATGTAGGGGTCTACACCCTCATGTCATGGCTTTCATGGAACATTCAACTGATGCAGGATATCACCTGTACAGTCTGTAATCTATTCCCGGTCTTCCTTGTCAGTATCTCTGGTCATCAGAACTGATGGTGCTCGCTCTAACACCGGTGGACCCGTGTTCATAACGGTTGAAAAGTGCATTTGAATCTATGGCATGCACCGCTTTGGGACTGCATAATAAAACCAGAGTTTAAGGACATTTCAGCAGACATTACTTTCCGGCTTTGATCGGGGGTAAAGTTAGAAAGTTTTTGCTTAAGCAGAACATTTTCATCCCAATCACATCCTGTGAAATTACAGGGCCCTCAGATGCCACTTCCTAGTGGCCACAGTGATTAAATATGGACTTCAGATGGAATGAGTTCAGATAATAATGAGACCCTTAACCGCTGCGACAAGCTGTTGTGCGGGCAGTGGGAATAATAATATTAATAACAATAATAACAGTAATAATAATAATGTGCCATTGTGTATGAACCCAAGGCTACAGACCCAGGGAGGAGAAGGTACAGTAATGACATGTTGCTCTTGTTGTGTGTAGGCTAGGCTAGCTGTTCAATAGGATCATTTTAAAAAGACAAATAATCTTTAATCTGGCACCATTCCAATGACCTTCCCAAAAAGACAGTCAATGTACTTGCATAAAATCCCAGATAAAATGTATTAATTATTTTATTTATATATTTTTCCCCGTTAAAGTCAATGGAGCAATTACCTGTCATGTAGACATAGATACCGCAGTTTTTGCTTCAGTGCATCTAGTTGGAAATTTGGTCTCAGTTTGCATCCTTACCCCCACCAACCCTGAAGCAATTTAATTTTTAACACTGTTAATTAAGCTGGGTTTCAAAAGCAACAGCTGTTGGAGCAACAGTTTGTGTGTATTACTGTCATTGGTGACAAATGTCATGCCAAAATCCAGCTGACAGAAATAACCGTTGGAAAAGAGCAGGGTGACTCACACCATTAGTTCTCTGAAGTAAATGTCTTGAAGCCACAGTAAAAAGTAAAAAAAGGTGTATTTCAAACATCACCTTCCCTTTCATGCAAATATTAGGCTTCATGAGGGAGAAATGTGATATATAGGCACAGAATATTCTTCATTCAGCACTGCATAAATGACAGATTTAAGATCATATTCATCTTGAAACCTGTGTGAGGACATTTTCTAAATCATTCATTTATTCTGTTTTATGTTTTGTGGACATCTGTGGCAGCTAAGCAGCTCTGCATTTCTCTGTGCCCTATGCAAGAGGCCATTACAGTAGCCCTAGTACAGAGGTCTTGGTAGTTATAGTTGATCGTTTTAAAATCTTATATGTTAAAGCTTTATTTTTTTACCTAGCTATTTTATTGTCCAGATTTATTGCTGAATATTGAATTTAGTTTTTTTTTTTCTTGGAAACTTGTACATTTTATTGAAGTCTATTTTGAGGTGGATGAAACGATCTATAAAAAAAATCCCTGTTTCTGTGGCATAATGGCAGTAAAGGAAAAGTGCTCTCTCTCAGAGGACAGAGACATGGAGGGGATTTTAAAGCATCCCTGATAATCCATTCATATACACTGACAAAACCTAAAAACATACTGCTGGCGTCACAAAAACCTTTTATCCTCACAAAAGGTATTCTAAGGAACAACAAAAAAACATTATTTCCTATTTACCAAGAAAACATTATCTAGTCGCGTGGGGTTTTGAAACTAGTTTATTAATTGTTAGGTAATGAGACATCTACAGTACATGGAGCTGAATAAGAATTTTCTGTTTCAGTTTACATAAAAATAAGAAAAGGTGGACATACAAAGTTTCAATGTCACACGGATGATGAGGCCAGTGTTAAAGAAGATCAGCTCTCCTGCAGAAGCAATCATTAATGGAGGATTTCTTTACGGAAACAGCTGGGTTGATGCAGGGACTGCTGCTCATCTGAACGTGTGCCTGAGGCCCTGGTGCACGGCTGAGCCACTGGAACCACAGCTGTCGATTGCTTCCTGATATTAAGCTAATTCTCCTCGCACGTGAAATAAGGAAGCAATAAGCCCGAAACATTATCTGGGACACTTGAGCATCTGCATTCATGAGCGCCATCTTTCCCTAATGTGCAATCTGCACACCGTGGGAGCTGTTTGTGCTGCTTAGGGACCTCCTGCCTGGTTTCACATCTGAAAGTACACATTAGCTCTGCAGCCTCCTAATTCCCTGTCTGTCACTGGGGCGGTGCCTGCGGCCGTTCTGCTTCCCCGTCTTCGCACAGACGCGTAATTCCACGGATAGGCGCTCCACCGTCAGCTGGGTGGCCTGCGCGCTGGGCGTGGCCCGCGAGCTGGGCGTGGCCTGCGTGGTGGGCGTGTCCCGCGAGCTGGGTGGCCCGCGCGGTGGGCGTGGCCCGCAAGCTGGGCGTGGCCCGTGCGGTGGGTGTGGCCCGCGTGCTGGGCGTGGCCCGCGAGCTGGGCGTGGCCCACGCGCTGGGTGGCCCGCGCGGTGGGTGTTGGCGGATTCACCGAGCCCACAGCCCGGAGGTTCAGAGTGGCAGAGGTCCGGGCCCAATCTGTCCCCGTCCGGTCGGGAACATGGGGGGGAGACTGTGCTGAATTACAGGGTTCGCACAAGTGGGTGATTATTTTTCTTCTTGTCGGTAATCACCTCCTTCCTATGCTCAGCCCGGGCAGCAGGCCTAGCTTGTAAGCGGTCTGGCTGGGCATCTGCGGGGTTTTCTCCACCCTGCCTCCTTGGATGGGAAGCCAGGGCCGCTCCCTGTCCAGCGGGGTGATATACTGACTGCCGCGCCTCTCCCAAACCCTCTCCGGCTGCGGGAACGATTTGCGGTGTCTGCAGTTTGAAAATTTCCTGGTGTGAATTCTTCCATGCCCTCCGGTTTTGACTTTAAGTGCAGAGTGTGTTTCAGCATATCATTTTCAAATTTGCCGGATTCAGATATCCCACACCCAATTTAAAATGCCAAGTGGTACTCCATCCACCGAGACCTCTCACAGAACTCGGCTGTCCCGTGGACATCTGTTGCATCTCCACCGGAAGATTTGCAGCTGGCAGATTTCTGTGACACATCAGTCATCAAAGCACTGAAATCGAAGAGGAATTCATAAAAGACCTCCTTCAATTATCATGGGGGTTCTTTTTACTGAATTTCTCTCATAAAAAGTGTTATATCTTATTATACCTGCTCCTAGAAGATTATTTTTTTTATTTCTAAGTTATGACTATACATCAATCACTTTATAAATCATATTTTGTTTAATGTGAATGTCCAGGGTGCTTTGCCTCCGTGTCTTTTCCATCTTAGTCTGATATTGCTCTGCCGGTGCCTGCGTAACTGGATAAATGCGTTTACTGAAGAAATAATACGTAACCACAGGAAACTCCCGAGCTGAGGCATCATTGGTGTTTTCTCTGTCGGGTGAAGAGCCGTTACTCACTGAAAGGATATTGTAAATTAAATGGTAACGCAGTGAAAACATAAAGGTTGTAGGCAGCCACAGGCTCTTAAAGTCGAACAGCTTGTGACTTCCCTCTGTGACTGAGAGTGCATCTAGAGGCCAGCCTTCAGAAGTATATTAATATTATAAGTGAATGCTGATTAACAGTATAAGAATGTTTATACAGCCGTACCGCACTACAAGGCTGAGCAGCTACTTTAACATTTATTTGTGTACATGCGACTTATATGTGGAAAAAACTAAACTGACCTGTGTGACAGCTTGGAGGTCTGCGAAACTGCATTGCAATTGTGTGATTGAAGCTGATAAAGACTTTAGGGTGAGGATGAATAATTGTGGGTATTGTAGTTTAGGTAATACGACTCCATGGAGACGACACCTCTTTTCAGTTTTTATGTCTTATGCCTTGATACATTATTCCCTTAGCCTATATAACAAAACTGCTATAATGTAGAAATGTTTAAATTGATTCAGTTTTGTCCTTTATTGTACCAAGATATTT
The DNA here is from genome assembly GCF_013347855.1 of Anguilla anguilla. Lineage (NCBI taxonomy): Eukaryota > Metazoa > Chordata > Actinopteri > Anguilliformes > Anguillidae > Anguilla > Anguilla anguilla. The sequence continues at coordinate 47,442,232 of NC_049210.1, forward strand.
TTTCAACATATGGTTTCGTATTATTTATGAAAGCAACCAGACTACAAAATGTGTGCCTTACGAGTCGTAGCTACCAAACAGGCCAGCTCTATCACATCTGGGTGCGTCGGGAGCATGAAATGGAAAAGAAACCAAACGATAAGGCAGCTTTACCTCCATTAAGACTGGTAGCAACCTCTGGCAAGTGGTTCTTTTCCCACAGCGGCACAACATTCAGGTCAAAGCCCACAGACCCGGCGCTACAGACCGCAAAGCCCACAGACCCGGCGCAGCCCTAATTCTCTCAGCCTTATTTACAGACGAGACGAACGCGAGCACAAACGTGCGCAGGAGAGCGAAGGCCAATCAGAAGGGTCGGGCTGCGGTTACCGGCCGAGGAGGAAAATAAAACGGGCGTGAGCCGCGAGGCCGGCGTCCAATCACCAGCGGCGGGAAAAACCTCTTCACTTTCACTTTAGTAGTGAATGCCCCTGGAGAAAAAGAGCTTTCCGTTTCAGTGTGTTTTACATTCGACCGAGGTCCAGCATTTCCAGAATAGTTGTTCTGCTAAAATGCGACAGAAATTCATCACGCATTACTCTGATGTGCTGGTATTCCCACCACAACTATGGGCTTCTCAGTTGTCAACTGTGGCAAAGGTTAAATTGCTTCCGGTATAAAGCAACATGTTTAAAATTCCCTGAGAATCTTCTTGATGCTGCTGTCCCCTTGTTGGAAAATAAATATTTTCAGTGGGTTGCTGTTATGCATACAGTAATATAACTGGAGCATCGTGGGGTATTCTACATGCGGCTGGATGTGTGAGCTGGTAAACGTTTAGACACAGCTTTTGAATGCAAACGGGAAATGCACAAAGAAATATGCAAAAGCGAGCTGCTGGATCGTTCGCTCACTCGCCGAACCCGTGCGGACTGTGCCCCACCGGAGCAGTGCATTATGGGGATGCAGTCAGTAGTGAAAAACCTTACTAATCACCAAGGAGGACGACTGCAGTTGATGACAGACGAGTCCTAAGAGCTGTGAAGAAAAACCCTAAAGCAATGGCCAGTGACATCACCAGCGGTCTCCAGAGAGCAGGGTGAAAATCACAAGCCACCGTACGCAGGCAGCATTATAGAGGCTACACTGCACCCCTTCCATAACCCTATCTGTGTCTAAACATGCAATCCTCTCATCAGCAGCAAGAGTAAAAAGGCCAAATTACAAATTCACCCAGAAAATAGTGTGACAAGTAGAAAAGTTCTGGAACAAAGTTTCATGGGCAGATGAGACCAGAATATACCTTTACCACAGCGCTGGAAGGCTGAAAGTGTGAAAAATGGAAGGAACAGTCCATGATCTAAAGCACGCCCTCCCCTCATCTGTGAAAGATGGGAGGTAGGAAGGTAATGTCATGGTCAGGGCATGATTGGCTGCTTCTCGTACAGGCTCACTTTTCTTTATTGATGATGTAACGGAGGATGGCAGCAGCAGAATGAATTCAGAAGTGTACAGACGGATTTTGTCTGGCAAAGAAATTGTACAAAGAAATTCCTCAAACATCATTGGGCAGTGCTTCACACTGCAGAAAGGCAATGACCTCAAACTCTCTGCCTGTGCAACCAAAGCATTCATCAATGGGGGGAATGGGGAAAGTTTTGCATTGGCCACGTCAGCCACCTGATTTAAATCGAAACGAGCGTGCATTTCACCTGCTGAAGAGGAGACAAAGATCAAACGAAAGTGGCTGCAGCGAAGGCCTGGAAAGGCATTTCCAAAGAAGTTACCAAATGATTGGTGATGTCACTGGGTCACAGACTTGATGCAGTCATTGCAGTTAATAGCTATGCAACCAAATATTAGACTATTGCTTTGCCTTACTTTTAAGTTAATCTGTTAACTTACCATTGCACAGCTGAAAATGGGGGGGGGGGGGGACTCAACACAAAAAGAGCTGTTTCTGTAAAATGGCAAAACATATATATATATATATACATACATTTACACAGTTTAATTTAGACTTTCAAATAAAATAACCATGGTTATCAGTATTGTGGTAACTGGAATTGGTAAATGTTACAGATACTAAAGATCCATAATACAAACACATCATGATTTAGACTTTAGATTTAGAGTAAAATTAGCACTCCATTGCAGATAATTTTATTGAGGTGGGGGTCCTCTGACAGAGAGAGTAGTCATTTTTGGGGGCTTTAATGTTAAGAAATTATCGAACCCCGGCAGTAGAGCACTTCTTGCCATTCTGGTTTAAAAATGAGAGGCAATTTCAGCTTGTAAAGGTGAAATTATATGTGAAGCAGATCCTGAATACTAAACATTAGGTTCCGAGTCTCAGTAGGGTGCTCTGCACAGACTGGTTTAGTGCCATGTCCCGCTGCTAAGAATGGCCTTTTATCTAGCTTTACAGTTAAAACATAATTTCTTAATGCTTTCATATTTATAAAAGTACATTATTTATCTCTTCGTATCTCTTTCTCTATGTGTGTGTGTATATATATATATATATATGTGTGTGTGTGTGTGTGTGCATGTGTGCTTTAAATTTGGTTTGTTGATAATAAAGTATGCTTATAGAACAGATAACTGCTTACTGTTCAGTATGATTCTGTCACTATATATAGGACCTCCTAGGGGCGACATAGCTCAGGAGGTAAGAACGATTGTCTGGCAGTCGGAGGGTTGCCGGTTCAAACTCCACCCTGGGCGTGTCGAAGTGTCCTTGAGCAAGACACCTAACCCCTAACTGCTCTGGCGAATGAGAGGCATCAATTGTAAAGTGCTTTGGATAAAAGCGCTATATAAATGCAGTCCATTTACCATTTACAAATTCTCCTGATGTCATAATGCAATGTCCATGGATGGCATTCATACTCAGCCTTTGGTATTAACAGTCTGGCGAAGACTTACAGAATCAGCACCATGAATTCACCTTACCCCCTAGAGCCAGAACAGAGCTTATTTCCAAAGTTACAGCTTGTGTAGACTTGTTATTTTTGCTTTAGACACGAGAGGTGGAAAGAGCGCATGGCTCTTAGTTTGCCCTGTCTCTAGATATTTCCCATTATTCTAAGAGCAGGGCACCCACATTCCACAAATTATCTAAAAGCAAAAATACTTCACTTCCTTTTTAGAATAGGCATTCAACTTATGTGATTTGGCTGAACATGTTTTCCACTGTTAGAACTCGGTTACACACGGTTATACAGAGAAAAATAGTCGGTGACAGCTGGCGATAATAAAAAAAAATAGACTTGAAGCTGCTCACCTTTTGACACTTACAAAATGGGAACTGGATAGGGAGAAAAAATTGACGTTGAGTGAGGTTATATTTTATATATGGAGAGAGAGGGCACAGGGCAAATATGAGCGGTGTAATGAAAGAGTACGAGGAGTCTGGAACAAGAATACTAACCGCCGGTACCTGGCTTACAGTGGAGACGGAGAAAAACAAACACAGACCGTACACAAAAACCTTCCCCCAGGAACCAGACACAAAATAGATCACAGCCTTAAGAAATAATGAATATGTCCGCATTCAGTCACGTGCTAAATTTTACAGGAGGTAACCGATTTAAAACTAACAGACTGATAGTGTGGCCTACAGTATATATCATGCCGGGTTGCATTCATACCAAAGACTCTGCAGGTATTGATATGTTTTGCAAATTATCTTTAAAAAAATTTCATGTGAAGTAGTACATAAACGTTTTAAAAGGATTGCCGTTTCAGTTGAATTTGCTATGTCGAAAGCCTAATCATGCATTCCATAGGCTGTATATATAGTATATATGTAAATACTCCACTAAAAGTTTATATAAAAAGTTAGATTATACTCCTTTTTTCATACTTAAATGGAATTAATGAAGTCAAATTAATTCATTAAAATGCCACCAGGAACGTACATGTTAGTACAGCTTCAAGCTCTCAGTGAAGTTAAGCGCATTTTAGCTTGGTTGGTTTTGTGGAAGTAAGAATCTGATATCTGGAACACAGTGTAACATCTAACCTGCATTTTGAGGTTCGTCTTCCTGCTCTGGGGACTGAACCTTTATTTTTATTTCGGCTGGTTTTAGAGCTAAGTGCGCCGCGTTTACCGCTCGCTCCCCACGCGCTGCAGATCTGAGATCTCCCAGTTTCAGTGTTAGCGCGCAGCTTCCCGGCATTAAAGACGGCGAAACCGCGTGAAATGAGCAGAGACGCCAGCCGGCACGCCTCTGGGGCTCTCATTTAGTTTTGCCGCGACTGTCCGTGGAATGACACATTAAAAGATGTGCTTTGGAAATCTCTCCCCGTTGGTTCGTTATGCTGCTCGAGGTTGAGCTGCCTTTGGTTCGGGACACGGGGTAATGCCGTGTGAATACAGACAGTTGATTTTGTGAATCCATCACAAGCGCAGTCATGAAAAGTGATGCCGCCGCAGTCAGACCGTTCCTCTGACACACAATCTTCTGTTCTGGGCAAAATACATCAATTTCATGCATTCAGAACTTGTCTTTTTATTCTGATTTTTTCTTTTATTTTTCTCCTCCACTGACTGCGTTTTATATCGTGAAAAGTTTTCCAGTATTTATCTTTATTACCGCATGGTACGTATACCACAGGTAAAGCTGCAGTAAGCACCTGATTTGACGAAAAAATTGAAAAGTGGCGCCAGTTTAATTTGATCACTAAGAACCAATAAAAAGAACAGTCAGTTAACGTTCTTTTTTACATGTAGGATCTGGGCTTGGGACTACGGCTGTTTTCAGACTGGGAATGCATTGATCATATTTGGGTAATGTGACCCCGTTCTGGTTTTTGAGACACTTTATATACCTGTCTTGAATGGATTTAATAGTGGCTATTTCTATCGTTATCATGAATAATAATTTGCACTACTGTGTCAAACCCCCTCACAACAGTTCCTTTTGGTGCTTTCTGGCTGTCAGAATTTTCATTTTTCTGCTCTTTATCATGCAAATGAAGTGGGGAAAATATAGTGCCTTGTTTAAGCTCTATTTTGTTTGTTTAAAAAAAAAAAACAACGTATCCCTGGGGGAAAAAAACAAACTCTATTTATATAACGCTTTTAATGATCTCAAGCCACAACATAATGTGTTGCACCATTCTAAGGGGGTAATTAACATAGCATTAGTGTCATTCTCCCACAGTGTTCAAATCTGGGACTTGTCTGGCTTGACTTTTGGTAGCCATGTTAGCAGGGTGCGCTCAAGAGAACTGGTTGTTGTAGAAAGACTACCTCTTGACCTCATATGAAGAAGTGCAGTGTTGCTGCCTCATTGATGTGCAATTAAACTGCTTCAGTAAAGCACGCTCACGTGCACGCATTTAAAAACTCAGGGTCTCCAGCTCTCATGCTTCTGGCGTGAGACACACACGCACACACGCACACACTCTCACACACACACACACACACACACGCACGCACACACACTTTCAGGGTCAGCCTCATGCTCTCACTCCACCCAAACACATCTCACGCCAAAAAAACAAACAAAAAAAAAAGACTGCAACTAAAACATTTTTTTTTAAAAGCCAGTCCCTGAATAACCGAATTTTCCTGCCTGTCTATCAGCTTGCAGGGGAAAGTAAATTTCTTTCAGCAGGACTGAGATTGGTTTGAAAACATTACAAAGAGACTGTCGATTGGCTACCTATTTTGAACCAATCAAATTTCTGCTGGCGCTTAGCGGGGTCACAAGGTCATAGCAGCAGACGACTGGAATATTGAGGTTATGTGAGAGAACCCCCCCCCCTCGCCTGGTCCACAGTCGCAATCTCCCTCCAGCCAGCTGGCCAAAGATGGCAGCCCTCAAAGCAGCAGCTTTGTAAATCTCCCATGTCTGTACTCCCAATAATTCCGCTCAGCATGTTTACCTAGATAGTTGTTAAAAGAAACTTTCACATTGCAGCAGCCAGCGGGGCTGTGCCCAGGGCTCTGCTCCTGTCCCGGCTTTATGGACCATCTGTACAGGAGATGGAAGGATCGGCCACCATCCGTCCTCTCCTCTCCTCTGTCTCATCTCCTCTCCTCTCTTTCCTCTCCTGTCCTCTTTCTCCTCTCCTTTCCTCTCCTCTGCTCTGTCTCCTCTCCTCTCCTCTGCTCTGTCTCCTCTCCTCTCCTCTCCTCTGTCTCTTCTCCTTTCCTCTCCTCTGCTCTGTCTCCTCTCCTCTGCTCTGTCTCCTCTCCTCTCCTCTCCTCTGTCTCCTCTCCGCTGCCCTGTCTCCTCTCCTCTCCTCTCCTCTGCTCTCCTCTGCTCTGTCTCCTCTCCTTTCCTCTCCTCTGCTCTGTCTCCTCTCCGCTGCCCTCTCTCCTCTCCTCTCCTCTCCTCTCCTCTCATCTCCTCTCCTCTGTCTCCTCTGCTCTGTCTCCTCCTCTCTTCTCCTCTCCTCTCCTCCGTAAGCAGTCTCAGTACTCTATCTGCAGGCTGCTGTCCTACTCCATGGACACAGCAGAGTAGTCTTCCTAGCGGAGGCTGTATCCACTGTTTGCTGGTTGGAGACGAGCAGCCTCGGTGGACAAGCCTGTAAAATCTGAGCTGCCCTCGCGTGACGCTGGTGCTTGTCTTGGTAGCTTGCGTGCTACGTCATAAACAGACGGGCTGCCGGCCACAGGCTGGTGAGGCACGATAAGGCCGGAGCGTGTAACTCACGCTGAGTCCACTTTCCCTCCGCCGTGCGCCTCAGCGTTCTGCACCCCGCCAACCGACAACTGCTCCCCGTCTTCACTGGGCTTCCTGGGAGGAATTAAACAGAAGTAAATTAAAAATGCGTACGCACACACACACACACACACACACACACGGGTGCTGCTGGGCCCTGGGTGAGAAGGCGGGGCACTAGACAAGGGCCCTGACACTTTTCATGAGTTCTGAGTAAAATTGAGTTTATTTTCACATAATTTCAGTCATTTTTGGGGGCAGAAATGTCTCACTGTGAATAAAAATAAATAAAAATGTTCCAACCTGCAGTTAATCTACAAAAGTACATAGTTGCATTTCTGGCGAAGGGAACACCCAATTTTGGGATTGACCTTATATTCCTCAAGTGCGGTTTTGGAAGGATTTTTGTCACATGATGACAAGGAACTGAATTTGGTCAACAGAATGTTTGTAAAAACAGCCTGTGTGCTTAATGACAACATGAGAGGCAGCTTGGCTTTGGTGGTTCTGAAAGGCTCTTTTCAGAAAGAAATTACAGGATCAAAAACAAGATTTATCTGTAAAAAAGGGGACTTTGGATTTAACAGTTCCAGCAAGATATAATTAGTTTTTCAGCCTGGACCTCCCTTGCTGTTAAGTTGGCCTTTGCTCACCTTGACGTGGAAAAGATAGCCAGCATAGGCGAAGCTGCAAGGTGAAAAGCCTGAAAGAAGCTTTGAATAGCCGTACATGTCGAACATTGAGTGGAACTTTGAAATGTGGCTTTTATTTGAAAAAATATATGTTTTTACATCTTGCCTATGGAAATATGTATTGCACATACTTGATTACAAAAAAAGAAAAGAGTCCTGTAATCCTGCTTCCATCTCTTGTTTTATTTATGTATTTTACTAGCGTGTGATCAAAGGCAGAGCCTTTTTAAGCTGGTCTGAACAGGACGAAGAGACGTGTGGGGGCTAGGATCCGTAATTTGAGGGCACATAATGGCCACACTATGCTCAAATCTTACAGTGGCAGTTACATTAGCACATTATTGGTTCTTGGAGTGGTGCAGAAAGCAAAAATAGTATATACATAATAAAATTTAAAAAATAAATAAATAAATAAAAATAACAGTTGCGCTGCGATTTGTATTTTCATCGTTGCTTGTCTTTGTGTTGAGGCCAAAGTGCAATATATCAAGATCTTTACATTACTAACGAAAAGCAGGGATATCTTAACTTCATGTAAATGGCCGACACAACACAGAGAACGTGTGGCTGAAGACCGGTCAGTCTAGACTCCTGAAGATGGTAATACTATTTTTGTGTGCTAACTATATGACAGTGGATGGACATGAGGTTTATAGTAGAAATGAAGTCTTTATTAAAATCATACAGTAAATTGTAAATGTAAATGAGTCACAATGATGGATGAGCACTAATGATGTTTTCTGTCTGGCAAGGGAGGCAAAACCAAGACAAAATGTGTCAGAGCTAACGCCCTTAAAACCATTAATTCTGTTATAGGCCAAAGAAGACCAAGCTGCCAGCTAGCTTCTTCTTTTAACAAAAAGAGTAATATGCTTATGTCTGCTGAGAGGAGAGTCTGTCTGGCTATTTTGCCCCAATCTGTGTGCATTTGACACAGATTTAGGAAAATGGCCCAAATTAGCTGTTGGTTTTTCAATCGCACGAACGCGGTGTCAGTGACAGTCCAGCCAAGTTGGCAGAAGGAGCTGCTGCCTGCTGTCTGGTTTGAAATCACAATTACGTCTTTCGCAGGCGTATAGTAAACTGCTGCTCCTTAATTCCTGTCCCCAGGGAAGCAGGCCATTACTGAACTGCTCTGTGCGTCTGAGAAAGTTAGAGGACCGTATCCGAGACACGCGCAGCAAATTGGCGCTGTGCCCCTGTTTCAGCGCCTCAGAACGATCTGCTCATGGAAAGATTCTTAGGAACTGCAGGCCTTACGATCAACAGAAATTCATACTCCCATGTCAGATGAACCTGGCAACTAGCTGTCCATCCGTCCATTATCTAACCTGCTTATCCTGGTCTGGGTCGCTGGAGCCTATCCCAGCATGCATTGGGCGGAAGGCAGCAATACACCCTGGACAGGTCACCAGTCCATCGCTGGGCACACATACCATTCACTTACCTACGGGCAATTTAGACTCTCCAATTACCCTAGCCTGCATGTCTTTGGACTGTTGGAGGAAACTGGAGTACCAGGAGGAAACTCAAGCAGACACAGGGAGAACATGCAAACTCTACACAGAACCCAGTACCTTCTAGCTGTGTAATTCAGTGTACATTTACGGGTTAAATCAGAAATGGGCTCTGGGAGATGAAAATGCATCAGTAAATTATTTAGCAATTACAAAGCAATGCAAGTGAAGCAGTCATTACATTTACATTATGGGCATTTAACAGATGCTCTTATCTAATGAAATTTACACCACTTTCTCAGTGACATTGCTTCTATTTATACAGCTGCCCATATGCTCAAGCAATTTAGGTTACATATTTAGCTCAACAACAGTCTGCCTACCACTTATAGAGTTATAGGGCCCTGCTCATTCTACTATACTGCCAGTGTATAAATAGGGATGTGTGAGTACCTGAAGTGATTATATTTATACAAATAACAATATATTTAAGATGACACTTCACATCAGCCAATACTGCTATACTTGCCAATATATTGTGCATCCCTACTTTTCATGTTTTTTTTTTCTTCATAAAAATGGTGGCACACAGCTAGCTACTTCGCTGTTTGGTACAGCATGGTGGTAATTACAGCATGTATAGGTATAGCAGATGTAAGAAATAATAATAATAATAAACATTTGCACACAAAGCACATTTTAACATATATAACTATTCATTTATATTAGCATTTCTAAACCCACAAATCTTTCTCCAGTGTTTGGAATCTACTGTCTTCTGTAATAATTTAAATTTAAGAATATGTTTTGTGTTCAGTTATGTTTGGAGGGAGTTTTAGATGTAAACATGTCCGAGTTACACGAAGAGCCATTCGATAAATAATGCAATCACTCCGGAAACAGCGAGCAAATTAGTATTCATTATTGTCAACATAATAGCTTTAATCTCAGACGTGTAGCGTTTTGAAAGGCTAGACAACGGCATGTGGAGAATCTAAAGTACATTAGCAGGTCTGGGCAATATGTAGGAGTCCATTCTTCCCCCATGTGGCCTCAGATCAAACAGCTAAATGGCCCTCCATCCTTTGACTACAATGCTTTTATGGATGATGGCGGTTGACCTCCCGTGGCTTCTGCAGAAAGTTCAATACAGTAACGGCGCTGCGCTGAGCAGCCTGACGCATCCGTAATTCAGGTCCTCTCAAAGTGCTGTTAATTAGTCATCCATTTTCTGACACTGTGCCGCGTGCCTGGTTTTTAATTACCCTTAATGGAGAGCTGTCACCTTCAAAATAAATTAACCAAAGAAGTAATTACATATTTCATTAAAGCAAATATTGAGCTTTATTTTTACAGCCTGTACAGAGAACAAAACATTTGTACAGACGCATGCTGAATGCCATAAAACATGTTTTTATGTGGAAGTGGAGAGAGTTATTGAGTGGTTATTTTTTTCATACAACATTGAAATGGCATGTAATGGCTTTGACACATTTAACGTTTGGAAAGCCGGGATGCATGGTGATCTGCAGCACTCCACAAGCTGATCGTGCTTTTCAGACCCAAACACCTTATCTTCATGAGGTCTCCAGTGTAGCAGGTGGGAATGTGAATATTAAATTTTCCTGAAATATATATATATATATTTTATTTATTTATTTATTTATTACTTCAGGATGTCTCAACTTATAATACCAAAAAAAATAAAATAAATAAAAATCATCTGAAAGCAACTGGATGCTTCCATGTTGGTAGAATCCTGGTGGCTGTCTCTACCAATATATATCTCATATATATATATATATATATATATATATATATATATATATATCTCAAAATCAAGGGGTTATCAAAGTCTGTGGTTGCAGGGTAAAGTAATTATTTTCAGCTGAAGATGGTATAATGCCTTTCAACATAATTCTGTAGAACACATGATTTGACTCTTGTAACATGTAATAGTTATTTTCTTTCTCAGTGATTAATACGACAAATAATTGCCTGCTAAGCCTACAGATAGCAGAATGCTCATGTTGCACAAAACTGTTGCAAGCAGAAAGGTTAACTAATTATAAAGGTGCTTTGGGAAATGAAACACATTTTTTTTTTCTGAATAAAATATGGCGGTGTGTATCATTTTGTATTTTACAGGATTGAATCCAGCTATGTGTGTTGCAGTGCCACTTCTTGTCTAAATAAATGTATAAGAAATATAAGATTCTGTTTCTTTCTCTTTCACATCACAATGGAAAATTAAGATCACTGAACATGCGATTGATAAAAGAAACAAAATCACAAGACTTTTTTTAAAGCAGTTCTCAATGGTTTAAATGTTTTGGTTCTGCTCTGTTGTATATCAACTAACCAATGTATCTAGCATGCCACACTTCCTTTATAGATTAATAATTCCTATATTTTTTGCATACCAGAGGGTTTATGAGGTGAATTAACTTGCAAAAATTTGATTGGAAATTTCGATGCTGCTTGGTCTACGGCAACCTCCTTGGACGTCAAATCCATCAATCTTTCCTCCCCACCACTTTTTCCCCCTGAATGCACATGTCCTTTAGAACAGCTCAACACGGGTTGTCCTAACGTAACACCAGCTGTGAATAAAGGAAAACCGGAGATACTGAGCAGAGCGCATTGATGGATAAGCTGAGAAGAAGGATTAATATCAGAGCTTAAAGAACAGAAGAAATAAAGACCAGATGCTGAGATGGAGCTCGAGTGGAGGTTGGAAAAACATGGAGGCCAGCAGAAAACTTGCCTGGCTGCTTTCCAAGAGCCAAAATCATTCACAGAGCTAATGTTAGCTAGCCTGATGCTGCGAGAGCCAAAATCATTCACAGAGCTAATGTTAGCTAGCCTGATGCTGCGAGAGCCAAAATCATTCACAGAGCTAATGTTAGCTAGCCTGATGCTGCGAGAGCCAAAATCATTCACAGAGCTAATGTTAGCTAGCCTGATGCTGCGAGAGCCAAAATAGTTCGCAGAGCTAATGTTAGCTAGCGTGATGCTACGAGAGCCAAAATCATTCACAGAGCTAATGTTAGCTAGCGTGAAGCAACTTCTGATGTGTGGCAAACGTTACATAGAACAACCGTTTTTTTCAGTTTTATAAGTTTCATCAACTGCCATTCAATTATTAATACTGCTGCTAATGAAGCTCAGAGTGTGCCATTCTGAGGACCAGAATTTAAATTGTGTTCTAAAGCTTAAAAATATACAAAAGTTTATTTAGATTACTGTTTATGGTGAAGGCTGCCATGGTGACGTGATGTCAGATCAGGGTGTGTGGTGCTTGCCACCTAAAAACATTGTAGTAGAGTGCTGTAGAGTTGAACCAGGGGAAATATTGCAGTGCGTGTATTTATATCTCTCAGGATCCTTCTGCTGAAGTAATTGTGCTCCTGTCACAGGGACTGTGATCACTATGCGATACACAGAGCAAATGACAGCCTGTAGCCTACATGTCCTGTGGAGATGTAAATTAGGTTTCCTGAGGAACCAATCTCCACCACCCATATTACCAATTAAAAACCACAACCGGGATCATCTGAGGACTCTCTGCAAATAACACCGCATGACCAATATTTCTCAGAATAGGCTGGGGTGATTGATTGAATGTACAACCTGGTTGCTTTTTATTTTCATCATTGTTGTATTGATCTATTCAACACTCTCTATCCATAAAATATTTTAATGTCTAAAAGAATAGTGCACGCTGAGGTGATATCAATTTTTCTGTATATTAACAAAGCTGAAAAAGGTTCCATATTTTAAAAACAATTTCCATTTCAGTTTTATTGTGAGGCAGTTAGACCAGCAAAGTGTATTTGGACACGACGTGACCATTTACATCCCGCTTTCAGTCAAATGAAACACTTTTGTGCGTATGACAAGCGATAAAGTTATGGGTTTTGTGTGTTCTGTGGATCAAAGTGTGTGAGGTCACCAGGAAGTCAGGGGGATTCTGGGAAGAGGAGACAGTGTGACCAAAGACAGATTTTCATTTTTCATTTTCTGTTTTCCAGAAATTATGAGCTGGAGGGCGGGGTTGGAGGGCATGGAAACGTAGCTGTTTTATATCGGAAATGTTCTGTTGAAAATGGCTTTCCTGAAGGTACTGTTTGGTGATAATGCTGAGTTCAGACTCTCAGCCAACGCAGGGGAATGAAAAAGTCATAATTGTGCCGCAGAGGTTTGAATATTAATGAAATCCCTCATAATGTGGGACAGGTAATTGTCCTTCAAGGACAGAAGATGAGTGCAGAACATTTGAATTTGAAAGCATCAGTCCTATTTTTTTGGGCATCCTTAATGTGGATATAGTTTAATGAGGACTAGCTGGCAAGGTGTGGATTTGAGTGTCAAATCCTTTTGGTTAAGAAATGTATTATCTGCCAAGAGATGTTCAGAGTGAGTTGTTCTTTGTTTCCAGAGTGGCATTTGTAAAGTTTTATAAATAAAACAATAAAATGTGAGACAATAAAATGAAAAAAAAAAGTTAAAAGCATTATTTCTTTTTTTTATTTATTTGCTGAATTAGGGCATGCTCATACTTGCATTTTCATTAAAAACCGTGCAATAGCCTGGCTCAATCCAGATTTGTTCTCTGAAGTGTTTGATCATAAACACAGTAAGTTGTGATTTAATTCATCACAAAAAATGTTTTATTTTTTATTTTTTAATGCAATTTGTAAAAAAATAAAAGTCAAGTCAAGGCCAGTTTCAAACTGTTCTGTTTTTCTATTTATTTTATTTTTCTATATCATTTGAATTATATTTTTTATTTAAAGTATAGTTTATTTGGAAGTTTGGATGGTATATGTTTGTTGCATGCTGTGACAGTAGTGTGGACAACTCTTTGAGGGTGAGATAGATGGATGACCTTGAGAACATCCACATTTGTAAACTTGTGAAAAATGTGTCACTTCATGTGAGAAATGTTAATTGAGGCCCAGGAGAAGTGCTCTACCTTTGGAGAAATACCTGATGCTGGATGTCTATTCGAAGGGGAGATTTAAGGTAACAGCAGATTTAGGGTAATTGGATTTGATCCAATTAATTTAATAACCCGATATTTTTGCTGAAATTATTTATTATGTGGTGAACTGGAGAGAGGGATTCTGTAGAAAGAGTTTTACTGCTGTCAGCACTGAACAGTTGCAGGAGGGATCTTGTTCTTATTATAATGGGAGTGATAAGTGACTCCATAATGATTGCTAGTTATAATGGAGATAATGGGCATCCTTGTCTTATACCTCTGACTAGGGTGAAGTGTTTGGAGATAAGCCCATTAGTAATACAACCGGCTGAGGGGAAGTTGTAGTGCATCTTTATCCGCTTGAATTAAGGGCAGCCGAAGCAAAGTGGTTTGAAGTTGTGAACATGAAACCCTAACCCTAACCCAACCAACATCGCCCGGAGCTTTGCAAGGGATGCAACTGCTGCTGTTGATAAGTTACTGCTTTGTGATGTACTGATTTGATTAAGGAAGGGGAGCAGGGCCGGATCTAGAAGTGGGCAGGGGTGGGCAATGCCCACCAAAATTTCGGCTGTGCCCACCCAATTGGTAAACTTTATTCTGTGCCAATTTTGGTACCGAAAACACTAGGAAAACAGCTTAACAATGTAGTATAGCCCACTGTGTGAAAAGGTGCCCACCCCAAATTTCTAATTGCCCCCCCAATCTGAACAGTCTAGATCCAGGCCTGAAGGGGAGCGATGCTCACGGATAGGTTTCAGCCTGTAACAAACCCAGTCTAGTCTGTATTTATCTCAGAGAAAACAACAGCTAAATGCAGAGTGGAGTAATTATTCACTGGTATGATATGATGAGAACATTCATGTATGTGAGAAGGAATCGTGGCTGTGGCACGAGTGAAATTCAAACATTAAAATACTTTTGGCATTTTTGACATTTGGCCGTCTGCAGGTTTGCTTGATAAATAAGGATTTTTTTAAGAACCCCCCCAACCTCTTATCATGTTTGGAATTGATGGAAACCGGACTACACTGCTGGGCTGGTGGCTATAGGGCTCAGGCTAGATCTGTGGAGAATGCGTTTAATAACCTCAGAATCTTTTATAAGTCTGGGTATTGGGGCAACAAGAGTGAGTTAAATGTGTCTGTCTGGGAGTCTGACTTTCTGCAGTAAATCATTTATTTTGGACGTGTTATTGTGGAGCACATTCAAATTCTGAATGTTTCATTTCATTTGCGGCTTTTACGCTCTGAATAAGGGGTCTCTCACCGCTGGAATAGATGCTTTATCCGCCTTGTCTGAGATGATCTGGCTGCAGTTGTGCTGATTCTTCTCCGCATTCAGGATTTTTATTCATCAGTTTGTGCCACAACAAAAAAGTTCATTTAATTATTTATTATGCTGCAGAGAGTTCATATTTCGCGTTTAGTCATTTCTCATGATTTACTTTTACAGAAAAAACTGAGAGTGGCTAGTTTCTTCACTTCCTGCTCTGTGGTATTTTTCATCCCATAATATGCCTCCTCACGTCAGGTGAAAAATGAATATTTCTGTCGGAAGATTCCCATAGTGTGGAGGGAATGAGGCGTTTGGGGAGTCAGAATGGTTCCAGGAATGGCTCATCAAAAAGTGTATTTCACTATTTTGTAGTGAGGCATTTGAAATACATTTCCTAGTTACAATGAGGGTCACCTTTAGGTTAACTGTTGCTCAAACGAAAATATTCAGGATGAATGTAGGTGTCAGCAGTTTGTGTTAACCTGCCTCAGTGGTGTCAAATTTATGTAACGGTAGTACTTATTGTCTTCATTGCCATTCTATTATCTTGCTTACTGGAATTAATTTCTTAAGTTATAATTACAATGAATGCAGAGACTCCTAATGGAATGCAAATAAAATGTAAGTAAAGGACAAACACAGGCCCTGTATGTCAAATGGTAAAATAATGTATAAAAAGTATAGATCATCCAGCTTGAATTGCTTTTTGTGTATAAAAAAATAATCGGAGTAGATATGTATGCTATATTGTCAATGCAACATACTTTTAATGCAACCATTTCAGTACTCACAGCAGACAAATAACCTTCAATATAATTCCAGCCTTTTGTCCGTAGTGAATGGTTGTGTCCATTTTTAAAATGGAGTGAAATTGCAGGGGTGATTGTATGGGCCTCTGATAAACACTAGCTTGGTCATACAGTTATAAATTAATACAACCCCCCCCCCCCCCCCACCAGAGAGAAAGTGGACTTGACTCACTTCGCATTGGTAATCACCTTTCATTCAGACAACCTTGTCGGGTTACGCTTAATAGAACTGTCAGCCAGGGAAAACCGAGCAGAAACACGACAGATAACCTTAAATATTGATTTATTCCTTTTCGCGAGAATTGATCCGTCCGTCAGGCTTCCTGTCGTCGGCGAAGCTGATGAAAGGACCGCGAGAGAGAGAGGGTGAAGAAAGCAATCAAGGTGGGCTCCCTCGCGCGGCTGTCTCTGCGCATGAGGAACCGTTAAGTGTGAGCGTGATCAAAGCACTGCCGCGCGCTCTGATAGTGGCCAACCGTATCAAGATGTTCTTGGGAACGCGCGGAGATCAAAGCCATCATTAGTGGCTTATTTATGCCAAACACTGCAGAAGGAAAGGCTAGCGGTATTGTTCCGGAACGAATTAAAGGGCCATTTTGCATGAGGCTCGTACATGGCCAAAATACTTTTTAAACTTTATTACATTGTAAAAAAAAAAGAAGAAAGCCAGCTCGAATAATTTTCTCTTTTCCAAACTTTAGTATCCAAAGTTTTTACATTGATACACCTGATATAAAAAATGACATTTATCAAGACAAAATTCAGGCATAATCATGCTGTATTCTTAGGTTTCTAAGTATGATTTTAAGAAATGTTAGAAATGAACTTTGTTATAATGTATATGTAAAGGTATTACTTGCATATTATATACAAATTATCTTTATGAATCTTTATTCATAATTAATCTTTTTTTGAACCTTTTTGGGGTGCCAAATAATTACTGTTTGCATAGCCTCATGAGGGGGTGCAGTAATTTAAGGAGTAAATATGTAAATGAAGGCTGGTGACAGTCTGTGAAGATAAGCATGCAATTACTGGTGTATGTAAATAGAATCATATTGCCAAATACATTATTTATGAGGTCAGAAATAATCGTCAAAAATATCTAAATACCCTCTGTGAGCAAATATACTTTGGTTCTTGCTTCCTTAATCGTGTTTCAAAGACGAAATTAAGTTATTACCTGGCACCGGAGGCTGTACATTACAAAATGATTGTCAAAACATAATTCTTGATAATTATTATGGAACATTATGTTGTCTTTATTATGCAAATTAAGTCGCTGAATGAACAGAATAATCCGACTTTGAAAAAGCAATCATACTCTTAAAGCTAATGCCCTAGATTTTTGTAAATTGAAAGGATAACTTCTCTTACAGAGAGACAGGTAATAGCTTTATAATTGCTTTATGAATGAAAAGAGCGAAGGTGAGTGGACGTGGAATTCTATTAAACTCTGTGCTCTCGCTGGGCTGAGCATAACTGACAGAGTACAGTTCTGTTGCTGGATAATTCATTTTATGATAAGGTTCACAAAGGCCTATGAGCTTCATTGGTTTTACCCAGAATTCCAAAGTACATCATTCAGCTTTCTGCTTAATCCTGATCTACTTTATCATTTCTACCAATAGGCATGAATACAATTTTCCAAATGTACAGTATATAGCCTTAAAGCAGTGTGTGAGTGTGTGTGTGTGTGTGTGTGTTTTCTTTCACATAACCACACATTGCTTTGCTTTCTGGGACAGAATCAGGCATCAGCAAACATAATTGTATCTCTCAACTGCCAAATTTATAAATAGCTTTTTTCGCTGCCTGATTGTACAGCTGCATCTTCTATGAAAAGGCTGATTGTGGAAGAATTGCCCACATTATGATACAAAATAAGGATACAGAAAAAATATAGTACCGATATTAGATTTTGAGAGAAATTGTACTCTCTTATAAGCAGGACATTAGGAAATGAAAACCTTTAGTAAGGTATAAATATTTCATGGCTAATTTGAGTATATGAAAAGACTAAATGGTAAATGGACTGCATTTATATAGCACTTTTATCCAAAGCGCTTTACAATTGATGCCTGTCATTCGCCAGAGCAGTTAGGGGTTAGGTGTCTTGCTCAAGGACACTTCGACACGCCCAGAGCAGGGTTTGAACCAGCAACCTTCCGACTGCCAGACAATCGCTCCTCCTGAGCTATGTCGCCCCCAGTGAATATTTCAGATTTGAATACAAATCTTGCTTGCTATGCACTTCCTTTATTTTCAGTCCACATTGACTCTTCATGTATATTAAAAATTGTATATTAGACTCCCTGGATCATCCAGAATTCCTTGGCAGTTTGGAGATTTGACCACAATTGGAAGGATAGCTCGTGGAACGGGGGGGGGGGGGGGGGGGGGGGGGTGTCCTCATATCCCATTCTGCTGTCACAAAGGGAGCAGTTTGAATAAATCAGTCTGCTGGGTGCTGCGGTAAGAATGTCAGTAATTATGAATGGTATTTGAGGTTTCACCTGAATTCAATCCACAAGTGCAATTACCCTTCACACATTGACGTCACTCAGCCAATAAGATTGCAGGCAAACGACCACATTTCCGTCACAAAATCCGCCAAGTCTTGTAAAAGTTCACCAACATGGTTGCTGGTCGTAGCAGCCTTCTGATAGTATTTTTGGCTTCTGAGCTAAGTGTGCTTGCTATTGACTGAGGCTGCTGATTGTTGTTAGCTTGAAAATCAATAAGTTTGTGATGGAAATAGCAGCTTTCACATGTACTTTCACATGTAATGGTTATCTTTCCTGTTGTTTTTAAGCATTCCTTGGCTAGGAACCCCTGTACATTTCAGTAGTCTGCAAAAATACTTTGTGTGTTACCGCTAATGTTTAGCACAGCATTGAATGACAGGTTGGTTAGGATAATCACAGTTTATCCAGATTTACAGTTGCTTTTATCATTAGCCCCAGTGCTGTCATTGAGTCAGCTCACATAGGCACTCACTGTACAGCTTCTAGCTGAAGCTATATGTTGGTACAACAAATCCTGTTTCACCGTTTGCTGCTGATGCTAGAGAAGATGGTAGCCAGCTATCCGCTGAACTCGTATACGACTGCCTGAAACAGGAGACAAAGGAAGGTTTAGTTAAAAAAGGTTGGTTTAGACTCCGATTACAGCTGAAACTCAGGGGAGCAGTCAAGATTTCTGAGTCCTCACCTCATGTGCAGTGAAGGCCAGTGTGCCGTGCTTCTGGAAGTAGGAAATTAGACATTTATTTTGGGATTGCTGTTTTACAGTATTACATACGATACATACAATATCAGGGAAGTACGTACTTAAGCGTTCTGCAAAAACACAAAACAGATGAGACTCAAGCAGGCAGTATATTTAATAAATCGGAGATTCCAGATTCCATGTTTAGTTAACCTCATCCATTTATTGTAGGGAGAACAGGAAAGATGATAAATATTAGGGTAAGACAACTGTGATGGTGCAGGACCATTGTTATTGTGGTTTCCAGTATTTGTCTTCCAGAATAATTCACTGAATTATTTTGCTGC